>NC_068288.1:15245179-15280179 GCF_025860055.1 Xyrauchen texanus
GTTATAGGAGACATATAGGATGCTCCCTTGCTCCCTATTTAGTGAATGCACTTAACTGCATAGAGAGCTATAGGATGCTCCCTTGCTCCCTATTTATTGAATGCACTTAACTGCATAGAGAGCTATAGGATGCTCCCTTGCACCCTATTTATTGAATGCACTTAACTGCATAGAGAGATATAGGATGCTCCCTTGCTCCCTATTTAGTGAATGCACTTAACTGCATAGAGAGCTATAGGATGCTCCCTTGCACCCTATTTAGTGAATGCACTTAACTGCATAGAGAGCTATAGGATGCTCCCTTGCTCCCTATTTAGTGAATGCACTTAACTGCATAGAGAGCTATAGGATGCTCCCTTGCTCCCTATTTATTGAATGCACTTAACTGCATAGAGAGCTATGGGATGCTCCCTTGCTCCCTATTGAGTGAATGCACTTAACTGCATAGAGAGCTATGGGATGCTCCCTTGCTCCCTATTGAGTGAATGCACTTAACTGCATAGAGAGCTATGGGATGCTCCCTTGCTCCCTATTGAGTGAATGCACTTAACTGCATAGAGAGCTATAGGATGCTCCCTTGCTCCCTATTTAGTGAATGCACTTAACTGCATAGAGAGCTATGGGATGCTCCCTTAGCTCCCTATTGAGTGAATGCACTTAACTGCATAGAGAGCTATGGGATGCTCCCTTGCTCCCTATTTAGTGAATGCACTTAACTGCATAGAGAGCTATGGGATGCTCCCTTGCTCCCTATTGAGTGAATGCACTTAACTGCATAGAGAGCTATGGGCTGCTCCCTTGCTCCCTATTGAGTGAATGCACTTAACTGCATAAAGAGCTATGGGATGCTCCCTTACTCCCTATTTAGTGAATGCACTTAACTGCATAGAGAGCTATAGGATGCTCCCTTGTTCCCTATTGAGTGAATGCACTTAACTGCATAGAGAGCTATGGGCTGCTCCCTTGCTCCCTATTTAGTGAATGCACTTAACTGCATAGAGAGCTATGGGCTGCTCCCTTGCTCCCTATTGAGTGAATGCACTTAACTGCATAGAGAGCTATGGGATGCTCCCTTGTTCCCTATTGAGTGAATGCACTTAACTGCATAGAGAGCTATGGGATGCTCCCTTGCTCCCTATTGAGTGAATGCACTTAACTGCATAGAGAGCTATGGGATGCTCCCTTGCTCCCTATTTAGTGAATGCACTTAACTGCATAGAGAGCTATGGGCTGCTCCCTTGCTCCCTATTTAGTGAATGCACTTAACTGCATAGAGAGCTATGGGATGCTCCCTTGCTCCCTATTGAGTGAATGCACTTAACTGCATAGAGAGCTATGGGATGCTCCCTTGCTCCCTATTGAGTGAATGCACTTAACTGCATAGAGAGCTATAGGATGCGCCCTTGCTCCCTATTTAGTGAATGCACTTAACTGCATAGAGAGCTATAGGATGCTCCCTTGCTCCCTATTTAGTGAATGCACTTAACTGCATAGAGAGCTATAGGATGCTCCCTTGCTCCCTATTTAGTGAATGCACTTAACTGCATAGAGAGCTATAGGATGCTCCCTTGCTCCCTATTTAGTGAATGCACTTAACTGCATAGAGAACTATAGGATGCTCCCTATTTAGTGAATGCACTTAACTGCATAGAAAGCTATAGGATGCTCCCTTGCTCCCTATTTAGTGAATGCACTTAACTGCATAGAGAGCTATAGGATGCTCCCTTGCTCCCTATTTAGTGAATGCACTTAACTGCATAGAGAGCTATAGGATGCTCCCTTGCTCCCTATTTAGTGAATGCACTTAACTGCATAGAGAGCTATGGGATGCTCCCTTAGCTCCCTATTGAGTGAATGCACTTAACTGCATAGAGAGCTATGGGATGCTCCCTTGCTCCCTATTGAGTGAATGCACTTAACTGCATAGAGAGCTATGGGATGCTCCCTTGCTCCCTATTTAGTGAATGCACTTAACTGCATAGAGAGCTATGGGATGCTCCCTTGCTCCCTATTGAGTGAATGCACTTAACTGCATAGAGAGCTATGGGCTGCTCCCTTGCTCCCTATTGAGTGAATGCACTTAACTGCATAGAGAGCTATGGGATGCTCCCTTACTCCCTATTTAGTGAATGCACTTAACTGCATAGAGAGCTATGGGATGCTCCCTTGCTCCCTATTGAGTGAATGCACTTAACTGCATAGAGAGCTATGGGCTGCTCCCTTGCTCCCTATTTAGTGAATGCACTTAACTGCATAGAGAGCTATGGGCTGCTCCCTTGCTCCCTATTGAGTGAATGCACTTAACTGCATAGAGAGCTATGGGATGCTCCCTTGTTCCCTATTGAGTGAATGCACTTAACTGCATAGAGAGCTATGGGATGCTCCCTTGCTCCCTATTGAGTGAATGCACTTAACTGCATAGAGAGCTATGGGATGCTCCCTTGCTCCCTATTTAGTGAATGCACTTAACTGCATAGAGAGCTATGGGCTGCTCCCTTGCTCCCTATTTAGTGAATGCACTTAACTGCATAGAGAGCTATGGGATGCTCCCTTGCTCCCTATTGAGTGAATGCACTTAACTGCATAGAGAGCTATGGGATGCTCCCTTGCTCCCTATTGAGTGAATGCACTTAACTGCATAGAGAGCTATAGGATGCCCTTGCTCCCTATTTAGTGAATGCACTTAACTGCATAGAGAGCTATAGGATGCTCCCTTGCTCCCTATTTAGTGAATGCACTTAACTGCATAGAGAGCTATAGGATGCTCCCTTGCTCCCTATTTAGTGAATGCACTTAACTGCATAGAGAGCTATAGGATGCTCCCTTGCTCCCTATTTAGTGAATGCACTTAACTGCATAGAGAACTATAGGATGCTCCCTATTTAGTGAATGCACTTAACTGCATAGAAAGCTATAGGATGCTCCCTTGCTCCCTATTTAGTGAATGCACTTAACTGCATAGAGAGCTATAGGATGCTCCCTTGCTCCCTATTTAGTGAATGCACTTAACTGCATAGAGAACTATAGGATGCTCCCTATTTAGTGAATGCACTTAACTGCATAGAAAGCTATAGGATGCTCCCTTGCTCCCTATTTAGTGAATGCACTTAACTGCATAGAGAACTATAGGATGCTCCCTTGCTCCCTATTTAGTGAATGCACTTAACCTCCAGTGTGCTGTCTGTCTGCACTGGTCTCAGAACAGTTATAGGAGAGCTATAGGATACTCCCTTGCTCCCTATTTAGTGCATGACTTAACCTCCAGTGTGCTGTCTGTCTGCACTGGTCTCAGAACAGTTATAGGAGAGCTATAGGATGCTCCCTTGCTCCCTATTTAGTGCATGACTTAACCTCCAGTGTGCTGTCTGTCTGCACTGGTCTCAGAACAGTTTGAAATGCATCTTATGTTCATCATAACTCCATATAAAGCCTCTGAAAGACACATTATTTATTCTCAATGTGATAATGACAGTAAATATAGGATTCTAATGAAAAACGAGCGCTTCTGTCCACTATAGTGTTGTGATAAATCACCCAAATGTAAAAAATGGTTGAAACTAGAGACTAATTATTTGTCTCAATCAGGTAAAAACTTAATGAGGTTTCTTACCAGGTGTAGTTTTGTTGGTGTTCCTCCGAAAGACAAACTCCGCTGTCATCGGCACCATGTTGTTTTGTCACATTAACCCTTTAATGACAGCCCAGAGTGTCTTGAACTGAGGTCTAAATGAATTTAAATTATGCATTGCGTACAGCGAAGCCACAACACAATGTACACTCAGTAGGACGCGGGGTCTCAGGAGGATAATATATACTAAAGGTAGATAATAGGTTGATGTTTTAAATATTTCTGCATATTATTGATTTTATTATTTGTATTTTGTAAATAAGTGCATAGGGATACTTATAGTATTCAAAAGGCAGAAGAAATAGATGTATGTAGATGGATGGAAATGAGAGATGTAACCGGTGTTTAAGGAGGATGATGATGTCTGTTTTAAGTGTTTCTCTTCACCAGCACACGAGTAGTTCAGTGGTTCACACAAACAGTGGTTTATTATTTCTGCCTTCTGAAAGGTGCTGTAATATGATGTGATGAGGCAAAGTCAGACTGCTCCAATGTCAGGATGGCAGTCTGCTTCGTTGTTCATAAACGAGCGATGGTTTAATTGTCGCTTGTTTGCAGAGATCACTCTTATATAGGTTTAAAGACATTTGCAGGTCAAACTAACCAGGTTATACTGACTGCTTACACTAAACTCTGGTCCAGTGAGCCGTGGAGTGGTGCGAGAAACGCAGCAGCATTGATCAGTCACGCTGATTGTCATGTTATGATAAAAAGCAGGAACACAATTTGTGTGCAATCCTGCGCTGAGTTTATGCCCAGTTTGTAATAAGTGTCACAGGTCTAGGTTACATCACAATTATAGACCGCTATTGTTTTGTTAATGATGTTTTAATCCGGCTGCTAATCAGAATTCTCTTTCAATTGCCCCTTCAGAAATCCACTGGACAAGCGTTAATGTCGAGCCCTGAAACTACTTGCTACAATCTGACATGTACATAGTTGACCAATCAGAAGCAGTATGTGATGAGACATTGTACGCATTCTTTAACATAGTATGACTAATCATATTGAGTGGTATGATGAATTATGCATCCTCATTATGCCTTTTGTCCGAGCACACACTGATGCAAGCCCCACATCAACGGCAGGAGGGCCGCAAGGGCTTAAGGCACCGTTTGGTGTCCCATGAAGCTTAACATCTCTGATCAGGTTCCTGTCCACATTATTCAGATATATGCCACAGAACAAGCAATGCTGCAGATTATAGTTCTTCTGGAGATTTTTGGGTCAACTATCCCAATGTTCTTGTTGTTTATTTCATTCGTTACATCCTTTTGCAGTTAACTGAAGTGATGCAGAACTACTGTGAATACTCTTAAAATGATCTTAGATCAGGGGTTCAAAATATAATTCATTTCTCATCTTTCCACACATTTATTTGTTGTTATTGTTATATTTTCATGAACCTTTATTACACCTATTGTTGTTTTCTTAGATTTATACATCTCATTTAATGCACTTCATTTCTGTCCCAATCAGAGATTGCTGTACAGTCACAGTCTTTATGTTTTCGGACAGTATGTCGTTCCATTTCTTGTACATATTTCTTTTCTGTAAACAGGTCGACTTGCATTCTGAATAGAACATGCTTTTAATCATGTTGAAGTAATCAAAATAAAATGAAAATCACGTTATGACTTGATTATCAAACATCGAGGGCTGCGATAATGAAATAAATAAACGTTTGTCCCGCTGTGCTTGTGTGCGCTGCTGTTTAGTAATGTGTAGTGATGTATTAAATACATGTAAACGGTGTTTTCCGAGCGGTTCTGTGCTAACTCATCTTGTGCTCAGAGTTCAGGTCTGTTTGCTTGCATGCGCGGTGTGTGTGATATTTAAAGCACTCCAGATTCACTTACTTCACTTTTGCATTATTCCAAAAATGTTTGGCTGCTACAAGTTCATATACAAATTAAACCCCCATGGCACCGGATATCTGCAGACAGAAGAGGAGATTTGAGGAACATATTATACAGCTATTGTGAATATCACAAACTGTTGTGAAAATACATGCTCGACTGTTTAGATCTCCTTGGTTTAACTGGACTGCAGCGCATCGCCCTGTGCAAATCTATCAAATTTGAATCCGTGAGAATAACGTGTCTGTACTTTAAGTGGGCTTGGTAAGAGAAATATGAATGATTATTTGTTGATGTTGTGAATGTGTTGACGTCAGAGTGAGCTATAAGCTTAATTTTGTTGATATAAAGGATCAAAACAGTTTGTCTCCAATATACATCTCTTAGCTATAAAATAACTGACCTAAAGCCAAAAGCTCAATAACCGTGTATATGATGCATGTATATGATGCGTGTATATGATGCGTGTAAGATGCGTGTATGATATTTGTATGATGCGTGTATGGCCTCTCTCACACAGCCCGACAGACCATATAAATGTAATTCTACTGTGGAACTCGCTGCATACTGAGTGATATTAGAGAGGCACTGAATGCTGTCTCTATACTTACAGTTGAAGTCAGAAGTTTACATTCACTTTAGCCAAATACATTTAAACTCAGTTTATCACAATTCCTGATATTTAATGGTAGAAACATTCCCTGTCTTAGGTCAGTTCGAATCACGACTTTATTTAAGAATGTGAAATGTCAGATTCAACAAGGCTTCTTCCTAACCCTAACTTATTGTCAGAAGTTTACACACCCTTTGTTAGTATTTGGCAGCATTGCCTTTAAATTGTTTAACTTGGGTCAAATATTTTGGGGATCCTTCCACAAGCTTCTCACAATAAGTTGCTGGAATTTTGTCCCATTCCTGCAGACAGAACTGGAGTAACTGAGTCAGGTTTGTCGGCCTCCTTACTCACACACGCTTCTTCAGTTCTGCCCACTAATGTTCAATCAGATTGAGGTCAGGACTTTGTGATGACACTCCAATACCTTGACTTTGTTGCCCTTAAGCCATTTAACCACAACTCTGGAGGTGTGCTTGGGGTCATTGTCCATTTGAAAGACCCATTTGTGACTGAGCTTATACTTCCTGTCTGATGTCTTGAGATGTTGCTTCAATATATCCACATAATGTTCCTTCCTCATGATGTCATCATCTATTTAGTGAAGTGCACCAGTCCCTCCTGCAGCACCCCCACAACATGATGTTGCACCCCCATGCTTCACTGTTGGGATGCTGTTCTTCACCCTTTCCCCTCCAAACATAACGATGGTCATTATGGACAAACAGTTCAATGTTGTTTCATCAGATCAGAGGACATTTCTCCTAAAGTCAGATCTTTGTCCCCATGTGCACTTGCAAACTGTATTCTGGCTTTTTTATGGTGGTTTTGGAGCAGCGGCTTCTTCCTTGCTGAGCACCTTTCAGGTGATGTCCATATAGGACTGGTTTTGCTGTGGATCTAGATACTCGTCCACCTGTTTCCTCCAGCATCTTCACAAGGTCCTTTGCTGTTGTTCTGGGATTGATTTGCACTTTTCACACAAACTACGTTCATCTCTAGGAGACAGAATGCGTCTCCTTCCTGAGCGGTGTGATGACTGTGTGGTCACATGGTGTTTATACCTGTGTAATATTGTTTGTACAGATGAACGTGGCACCTTCAGGTGTTTGGAAATTGCTCCCAAGGATGAACCAGAAATTATTTTTCTGAGGTTTTGGCTGATTTCTTTTGATGTTCCCATGATGTCAAGTAAAGAGGCACTGAGTTTGAAGGTCTTAAAATACATCCACAGGTACACCTCCAATCAGAATCTAATTGGCTAACTGTCTAAAGGCTCGACATCATTTTCTGGAATTTTCCAAGCTGCTTAAAGTCACAGTTAACTTAGTGTGTGTAAACTTCTGACCGGCTGGATTTGTGATATAGTCAATTAAAAGTGAAACAATCGGTCTGTAAACAACTAATGGAAACATTACTTGTGTCATGCACAAAGTAGATGTCCTAAACGACTTGCTGAAACTATAGTTTGCTAATATGAAATCTGTGGCATAGTTAAAATAGTTTTAATGACTTCAACCAAAGTGTATGTAAACTTCTGACTTCAACTCTATTATTGCAGAAAAGATTGTATTCCTTTATATTTTATATTCTCTTTTATTATTAGTATTCTTTTGATATACACTCACCTAAAGGATTATTAGGAACACATACTAATACTGTGTTTGACCCCTTTTCGCCTTCAGAACTGCCTTAATTCTACGTGGCATTGATTCAACAAGGTGCTGAAAGCATTCTTTAGAAATGTTGGCCCATATTGATAGGATAGCATCTTGCAGTTGATGGAGATTTGTGGGATGCACATCCAGGGCACGAAGCTCCCGTTCCACCACATCCCAAAGATGCTCTATTGGGTTGAGATCTGGTGACTGTGGGGGCCATTTTAGTACAGTGAACTCATTGTCATGTTCAAGAAACCAATTTGAAATGATTCGAGCTTTGTGACATGGTGCATTATCCTGCTGGAAGTAGCCATCAGAGGATGGGTACATGGTGGCCATAAAGGGATGGACATGGTCAGAAACAATGCTCAGGTAGGCCGTGGCATTTAAACGATGCCCAATTGGCACTAAGAGTGTGCCAAGAAAACATCCCCCACACAATTACACCACCACCACCAGCCTGCACAGTGGTAACAAGGCATGATGGATCCATGTTCTCATTCTGTTTACGCCAAATTCTGACTCTACCATCTGAATGTCTCAACAGAAATCGAGACTCATCAGACCAGGCAACATTTTTCCAGTCTTCAACTGTCCAATTTTGGTGAGCTCTTGCAAATTGTAGCCTCTTTTTCCTATTTGTAGTGGAGATGAGTGGTACCGGTGGGGTCTTCTGCTGTTGTAGCCCATCCGCCTCAAGGTTGTGCGTGTTGTGGCTTCACAAATGCTTTGCTGCATACCTCGGTTGTAACGAGTGGTTATTTCAGGCAAAGTTGCTCTTCTATCAGCTTGAATCAGTCGGCCCATTCTCCTCTGACCTCTAGCATCAACAAGGCATTTTCGCCCACAGGACTGCCGCATACTGGATGTTTTTCCCTTTTCACACCATTCTTTGTAAACCCTAGAAACGGTTGTGTGTGAAAATCCCAGTAACTGAGCAGATTGTGAAATACTCAGACCGGCCCGTCTGGCACCAACAACCATGCCACGCTCAAAATTGCTTAAATGACCTTTCTTTCCCATTCTGACATTCAGTTTGGAGTTCAGGAGATTGTCTTGACCAGGACCACACCCCTAAATGCATTGAAGCAACTGCCATGTGATTGGTTGATTAGATAATTGCATTAATGAGAAATTGAACAGGTGTTCCTAATAATCCTTTAGGTGAGTGTACATGTTTATTTTGTGCACATTTTATTCTTTGAATATTTCATATATCTTGTTTTTTTCCTGTGTAAAGTGCCTTGAGAAGCTATATATAAGGTGCTGTATAAAGATCAAGTTTACTATTAATATTATTACAATATCTAGATAAACTTTTTGAATGAGAACCCCCCTCCCCCATTGAAAGATGTTTTTTTCCTTCAAATTTTGCATTTATGATTGTGGAACAAGCAGCTACTGTATTATCACATTTACATTTGCATTTATTCATTTAGCAGATGCATTTATCCAAAGTGACTTACAAATGAGCAATACAGAGTTTCAGTTTTACTCAGAAGTACAAGCAGTGAGGAAAGTGAAAGAATGTGTTTTATTTATCTGTGTTTTGAGAAAAAAGCATCAGTAGGATTGAGTGCAGAGATCACTGAAGAGATGAACACTCATGAATCAGAACCTGCTTTGATGTGTGTGAGTGTTATTTTACAGTGTGCTTCAACCATTTACATGATGAGCCACAGAACGTTTCGTGTAGATCTTTGGTTATGCTCAACTCTAATGAATCATATGTTTGATGTCAAGCAAATGATAAGAACTGTCTGCTGACCAGTAACCCAAGTTTGAGGTTTAGATTTGACTGTGAATACTTGAACTTGGGTTGTTTAGCTCTAGAAGTTTGGAGTATACGCCTCAGGAGTCCAAATGTCACATTCAGTGAGAAAATAAGAGCTCTTGGCATGAATATCATTAGCTGTGATTCAGTAGTCTGGCATAAGCAGACCCGTGACTACGATGAACATTGCAAGTCATTATTGAAGCATGTTCTGGTTCATGACGGAGATGTACGGCATCCAATCAAAGTTTGTTTTGCTTTCACATGTCGATTAGGGGCATGAAATAATAACACAAATACTTTAGCCCTTCCTCTGACAATGAAGTTTTGATTTTATCATCAGCATTCATCAGTGCACCTGGAACCAGACCTGTGACACGATGATAAGGCAGCAGAAATGCAAAGGTCAATGGTGGCTGGCTTCTCTGCTGTTCTTTCTAGATTGTATATGTCTTCGTTGACATGCAACTGCTTGGCAAAAGGTTTAAGGGACAATCTGATCTCCCGGCGCTCTCTCAGCTCACAGTCAGATGAGAAAGCAGACAGGTCTTCGGTTTTACAAGCACCTGAAATACTGTCTGATTCTCTGCTGATAACGGAACCGATATCAATCAGCATTGATTCTAGGGCTGCCCCGACCAAAGACTTTCCTACTCGACTAGTAGTTGTTAGATTAAGCCAATAGTCGACAAGTTGTCGCATGTTTATGATATTAATTCTCCAAGACGCTTGAACATCCGATCTGCCAACAACCCAGAAAAACTGTGTGCAGGTGTATCTAGGAGAATTGGAGCTGTTTTGAATGCTGTAAATGACCTCAGACGTTATTTCCACAGAACAGTTCATTGTGAACGCAACTCTGCAGCCGACACATCTGTGATTAAAACACAAAATAAAATTGATTCAAATAAATAAAAAATAAAGTAGGTTTAACCCTAACCCTGCTTAACGGAAATTACCCCATAGTATCACCTAGCGTCCAACCAGCGCTAATTCCGGCGTTCATCGGTTTCCTGTGGAGTTTGTTTTCTGTGACCGACCAAAACTCCTCTCAACGTTTGGCCGACTATTAGGGGGCAGCCCTACTTGATTCCCAAATCTCCTCTTCTTCTCCATGTTTTAATGAAATCTTTCTGAACTCAAGAAAACTAGCGTAACACCAGAGCCATGAGGGGAAAAGAAGTGCTGGTAGTGCTGTATGTAAAATGGGTTTAGGGTGATTCCTCCGCTCAGTTCTGTTTGTGTGTTACAATATAAAACTGACATCATCACATGCAGTGTGTTCATTGTTCCAGACACAAAACTGGGAATGTGTGTGGGCAAATGAAGGAATGTGTGCGTGTGTGTTTGTGTGTGTGTGTGTGTGTGTGTGTGTGAGTGTGTGTGTGTGTGTTTGTGTGTGAGTGTTTGTGGTTTCCAAGAGTCCCTGTATTTTCATCTGTACAAATGGATTTAAACTGTTTGGTTTTTGTTTAATATATTAACAATCTCTTTAATTATCTAGTATTTTTAAAGCATATAATTCTTGTCTTAGTGTATTTTTACCACATAGCCTAAATTCTTTCCATTCTGCTTCCATTGAAGCGAGATCTTGAGACTAACATTAGATTGGTTTGGCCCTACAGATTAGTGGTGTACATTAGATCAGAAGGAGATTCAGAAGTGGCTCATGCTTTGCGTTTATAATCCACTCCCATCCCACAGTAAAGTTTCCCACTAAAGATCGTCGTATGTATGATGTCTTCTGGCTTTTGGGATGAGGGAAGGATATCCAATGATATTACAAGACAGGCCACATGAAGAGCAGAGATCAGATGAAGATTTGAAAGGGGTCACGAAGAGGGGAACCCAGTTTCATACAGAGCCACATGTGTAATAATAGTGCTCCTGATCTCTGCGTATATGTGTATAAAGGCTAGAGGTCTGGTCAGTGTTAAGAGCTCTTAATGGAGCATGTGGATGTTTCTGTTAGGAACCGTGACTCAGCTCTAATCCTTCTGCAAGAGGTGAGCTGCCTTTAGGCTTTTGACATTACATCTATATTGTTAGTTGCTTTTATCCCCAGGAAAGTGTTTTTTTCAGGATATAAATGCAATAAGATAAACATTGTGACAGCAGTCATGTGCTGACTTTCATCCTGCTGATGTTTTACACAAATCTGGATTCTTATAAGCGCGGTGATAATGTTCTTGTGCACAACGTAATTCAGTTCAGACCTGGAACAGTGAAACTAAAGCAGTAATACAGTATGTGAACACTGAAACATCTGGAGATTTCTGAGTAAACTTTAGACAACACTACCTCTCACTCTCGCTCCCACTTTCTCTCTCTCTCACTCTCTCCCCCTTTCTCGCTCGCTCTCTCCCCCTTTCTCGCTCTCTCCCCCCCTCTCTCTCTCTCTCTCTCTCTTTGTTTGTATCGCCTTCTCACTCTCCCTTTCTCCTTCTTTCTCTCCCTTTCGCTCTCGCTCTCTCTCCCTCTCCCTCTCCCTTTTTCTCTCTCTCGCTCTCTCTGTTTGTATCACCTTCTCGCTCTCTCTCTCTCTCTCACTCCCTTTCTCTCTCTGTTTTTCAATTTTATGGGCTTTATTGGCATGAAAGTTTCAAAAACAATGTTGTTTAAGCATCATATAGAATAAATATTAGCAAAATACATTTTGTCAAATAACTTGGACAGTTTATAATATCATTATTAGTAACATATAAATAACAATAATATATACATTATTATTTATTTTACCATATCACATCACATTTTGCGTGTGCGCGAGCGTGCGTGTGTGTGTTCAGATGTTTCACTGTCCCTCAGGTTGTGGCCTGTTGATACATATTGGGCAGTAAGTGCCCTGTCCCCTTCTCCTTGGAGTATTTTTAATTTTGAGAGGTAATTTAGCCCCCTCTGTCTCTCTCACGTTAGTTTTGAATGTTGTATGTTTTCTGGAAGAGAAAGTTCTGGAATTTTTACTTCAGATATCAGCTCACTTTTCATTCACATGGTTATTTTTTGGAAGCCATTGAACTGAAATATTATTATCATTTGTAAACACATACTAATATATTATAATAGTAATACATCTCAATCCTGCACCTTTACCTTTTAAACCCTCAGGCTTTTATTTTGACAGTCAGAACTCTCCAGGACGTCCTGTAAGTGTATGTTTGTGTGCTAGTTCACAGTAGTTTAATTCACTTCTTATTCAGATTCTGGTCAAATGCTCCTCCGGTGCCGTTCTCAATGCATATTATGCGTGTGCGTGCGTGCGTGGTGTGTGTACAGAGCAGCATCATTCACTGACGTGCTGGAGCTGCGTGAGCATTTGATATATTTACTGATTAAACAGTGTTTTGTGATTCTCAGAGCTGTCGCACGTCTTCAAGTGTCTGAATAAAATGCACGAGTCATATGAAATACTTTAATGGTGTTTTAATGGTTCTTTTATGTTGTTTTTGGAGCTTGACTGTAACAAACGTGACACACACAGTATCGGATTTGGATCAGGCTCGTCGCACCGACTCCGATCCATTTAAAAGCTTCAGTATCGGAGCATCCTTAATCATAACATGTCTTAGTAAAACTGCAAATCAATTTATATTCTCATAGCACAAAAGTTTGTTGTGTAAAGTAAGTGATTATCTTGACTGCACTTTTGTGTGGGGCAGAACTGATGTTTGGCAGAGGAAGAGAGGGGGACATTTTTCCTTAAGCTAATATTGATCTCTGAACCGTGCACCGTCATCGGGCATTATATCAGGACACCCACTGGCAGGTGCAATGTTTGCTTTTGGAATAGCAATATTTAACAGTAGTTGTGCTTGTGTTCTTTGTAAAGGCTGTTGTGTTTGGTTAGTTGATATTAGGAATGTAACTGGTTTTAAAACTGGTTCAGTCTTCTTTCACTGTGTTGCATGAAGATAAAGTAGGGCTGATGATGTATATATATTAGAGGTTTGGGCTTCTCGATCAGTGGGCGGGGCTTCACACGAGACTGAGAGAATTTAATTCAGTTCATCTTGTATATTTTGTACAATATAATATATGTAAAATATATTTCTGTCTCGTTGAGCAGAATAATATAATGTGCAAACGCTGAGAATCACTCTTAAAAGAATATTATAAACCCAAAAGATGCACTTCACAATAAATCAGATTTTATTGTGTTTTGCAAGAAGGTTTTAATATTTATTGATATTAATTTTCTGCAAGAAGTGTTTGTTTTCTACTTTTATATTCTTATATTGTATTGGTTTGAGTTTGAGGAAAGTTTATAATAATATTACTCAATATATCAAATCCAAATCAGTTTAATTAATATAGTATCTGCAATATTTTATCACCCTCGGATTTGAAGTAGAAAATGTAAGATTGTAAAAACAATATTAACTGTTCAAACAAATGCCATCCATTGGAACACTGATATCATCTTGTCATGCGCTTCTACTTGTGTTATGTACATCTGTTCAACTCCCTTCATGTGACGAGCTCCTAAAGCAGAGGTGGACGGGCCATCGACGGGCCACCGGGAGAACCGGTGTATTTCCCGGTGGACTGTGGAAGGGGGCTGTGATATGCTGATGGGGATAGCGAAACACGTTTGCTCCAGGCCTGACGGTAAAGAACAGAAAGGATATTAAAGACACATTATTCAATGACGCATGGATTGCGTGGATCTCGTCTTTGGACACTCATTACACGTTAGTCAAACCAAACTTTACTCTCAACACTCAAAGGATCTTGATGCTGAACTTCATCGCTTTACTACTCCATCACTAGCGAGTGGAATACTGTAGGAATATCTGAAGTCCAGCATGTCTGCAAGAGGAACATCACGCGGGCTCAGATTCAGTCTTGCGTCTCTGACTGTACTCACAAACACCTGTCTTACGTTTGGCACGTTTAAATAAAAATGTTGATAAAGGGATCTAAAATTTGATGGAATATTGTGAGAAATGCTAATCTGTAGACACTTGGCTAATATTAAAGATGATGTACTTTATTATGGGCTTACCAGCATTATGGAAATATCAATGTATGTTTACTACCCCAAAACCAACCAGCAGAAGTCAAAACATGGATTGGTCTATCCAGGAGAATGCCTTGCTAGTGTGCTGTCAGTGACATGAACAACTAAATTACTCCATCAAATGTTTAATTGCAGGAATCTGCATGGCAGGTAATCATCAGCCCAAACGATGTGATGTGACGGCCCAATTCCTGTGCATTAAGAGGTTTATTGTTTGGACACACACAGTTCATGTCTTTAATCCTCTCTGATCTATGAGAGCTTGTGCTTTCATATGATAGGTGTGGGGGATCAACCAGACATCTTTGGATGCAATAAAGTAAATTGACCATAAAGTCATACATTACATTGTGTATAGCTTACCTTCTGGAAAGCTCCCCTCTCTTTGAACTGAGAGCTCCAGATAAGAAGCTATCATCAGGACCGGACAGACTGACACTCCATCATATTCAGACTTTGATATGGACAGTTCACTCTCTACTAATGGGTCCGAACTCTCTTTCTGGGGGTTGGGGTGGATAAAAGGAATAGACTGTACTTAAAAGATCAGTGGATTATGTGATTATCGGGGAAAGAGCTTTTGTCATGAAGTTCATAAGCTGTATATTATTTTGAAAGACAGTCATAAAAATTATTATGATCATTGTAAGTAGTGCACTCAGTGCTGGATGTAATTTTCAATAGTGCATTTGTCATTTGAGACTAGTCAGAAACGATGAAATGACAGGATGCATTTACACATGTGTGCGAGGGAGAGGATGTTAGTGGGCAAGATTGTTGCGGTGTTGGAAATAGTAAACTTTGATATATCCCGTGGGGCTGCTGATAATGGTTAAATGGATTAATAATGATTATTTTGCTCAATTTTAATCACAAATTTAACTTGAGATTATTCTGTCATTTGTTTGTTTTTTTATTTTTTTTTTCTATATTATTCTGTGGACGAGGTCAAAGGAGAATGGCCAGACTGGTTGGAGCTGAACTCATGTTTCAGCAGCACTTCTGAACGTAAAACACGGCGAACATCGAGGCGGACGGGCTACAGCAGCAGAACGGGCAATGTTTTTCCAGTCGGTGCCCACTGCAGCCTCCGTTTCCTGTTCTTGGCTGACAGAAGTGGAACCCGACGTGGTCTTCTGCTTTTGTAGCCCGTCCGCCTCAATGTTCGACATGTTGTGCACTCAGAGATGATATTCTTCAGCACAATTGTACAGAGTGGTTATCTGAGTTACAGTAGACTTTATCAGTTCAAACCATTCTGACCATTCTCCGTTCACCTCTCTCATCAACAAGTGTTTCATCCACAGAACTGACCCTCACTGGATGGGTTTGTGTTTTTGGCACCATTCAGAGTAAATTCTAGAGACTGTTGTGTGTGAACATCCCAGAAATACTCAAACCAGCCCGTCTGACACCAACAATCATGCCACGCTCCAAAATCACCGAGATCATGTTTTCCCCATTCTGATGGTTGTTGTGAACATTAACTGAAGCTCCTGACCCGTATCTGCATGATTTTATGCACTACAGCCACACGATTGGCTGATTAGATAATCACATGAATAAATAGATGTACAGGTGTTCCTAATAAAGTGGCCGGTTAGTGAACAATTATATAGTGGCATTGCTATATCATCTCAAGACTTTATTTTGGGGGAAAACTATTGATGTGTGTGTGTGTGTGTGTGTGTGTGTGTGTGTGGTGTTTCTGTGTTTAGTTTGAGTTGGCAACATGGTGTAATGCTCTCATCTCCTCCTCGCTGCACATAGGATTACTGAAGACTTGTATAGAAATGTATTTGAAATAATGAAAATGAATAACAAATTTGCAACTTTACCTGCCTGTAATGTCTGCTTGCCAGCTAACTAATAATGCAGATGGTTATGCTTAATTAACCATGGGAATCAAAAATTGTGACCACAGTTCAAATAGGATGAATTGAGCAGCCCTGACATTCTGCATGGAAATTGGCTTTAAAATCTACCCTTTGGACTGGAGTCTACTAACTGTTGCTTGCTCTGGATTCTGCTCCAAAACACCACTGATGCACTCCTCAAAGGCATCCTCAAATGTAGTGATGGGAATCATAAGGAATTTAACGATTCTGGTTCTGGAACATCTTAATATTCTTTCAGTACTTTTGATGAAGAATCATTTGGAAATGAGAAACACAATTCATATTACTTTCACTGCCCTCAAATGATGAGATCATTTCAGATTTCTACTGAGCAGATATTATGTAACAAATCAGAAATACATTTAAAACAATTCTTGGAAAAGGCATGCTGGCATAATTTTAGAGGCATAAATACGTCTTTAACTGCACTTTGTCACGTGAACATGCGGTCAGTAGCTGCACGCGGTCACATGAACACGCGGTCACGTGAACGTGCGGTCAGTAGCTGCACGCGGTCACGTGAACGTGCGGTCAGTAGCTGCACGCGGTCACGTGAACGTGCGGTCAGTAGCTGCACGCGGTCACGTGAACGTGCGGTCAGTAGCGGCACGCGGTCATGTGAACGTGCGGTCAGTAGCGGCACACGGTCACGTGAACGTGTGGTCAGTAGCGGCACGCGGTCACGTGCACACGGTCACGTGAACGTGCGGTCAGTAGCGGCACATGGTCACGTGAACGTGCGGTCAGTATATGCTTCCATTCTTTCTTTGTTAATTAAAGAATCAAAATCTAAACCACCATCATTCATCGTTTTACCACCCCTACAGTAAACTTGCCCAAAAGTATCATACAGCATGATGAAATGAGAAGTCTAATCTGCTTTTTCTTTGAAATGTTTCTTATTGGTCATAACCCTGATTGGTTTTGCTTTCTCATGTAATGGGCCATTGGAGTCTTAATAGCAGCGTAATGCCTGCAGCAGCTGGACAGTCAGTTATTCTTCCACCCCGTGGCTGAAAGATCATGTAGAGCTGTGGATTAGCAGATATTTACACTGGTGCTATTGAGTTTTCCAGTGTTGTTAACATGCGTGTGTGGAGGGGGCTTGTGTGTTGAGAGAAGAGCCACATTAGCTCTGCATTAGGACGCATCACAGCTGTGTGCCTGAGCAAACACATTAACCGTTTAATGCATCCACACAAAATGACCGCACAATCTGTAATTGCATATAGTTTTGCTGAGAGTGTTGTCTCATAGCATGGATTCTTGCACTTTCAGGTGGAGAGAGGGGGATGGATAGTGTGTGTGTTCCTGCAGCTCTCACAACATGATGCATTCAACAAATGTACAAATGAAATCCTTTTGGTTTCCTGTTAAAGCAGATCTGCATCATTACATTTTGTGCTGCTAGTGAACTGATGTATATACTGCCACCATTCACATCACGTAGCGCAATCATTCACCTAGCAAACCAGATTTAGTAGCTGTGTGTTCTGTCACCTGAGGCACAACTGTGGTCTTGATGATTGTCCTTTCTTTTCCACAGTTCTTACTCTGTTTTCAAAAGAACAGTGTGCTCCAGGAGGCAGTTTTACAAGACGATTATTTAAAATACTGCGACACACATTAGCAGCAATACCCTTAAGAGTGAGACCCAAGGCATTTGTGGGGATGAAAAGCAGAGAAGGGCCTTTGAATAATAATAGAATTAATAATACAAAATAATATTAATTTGCTAATGCAGTCAACAAAATGAATTCCGATACTAATATTAATAGTGTGCACTGTCTCTTATTTGAGTTTTACGAGAGCTCTAATTCAAAGTGCAATTTTCGTGCCAGCGCAAAGCACAAGTTGGCATGTGTGGGAGTGTTTGTGCTATCTGTGGGTGTTTGTTAATGAAGTGGCACAAATGCTGTTTCCTGAGGAATCGGTCGTTTGAGAAGCACGTCTGTTCCTGCATTTACAGTTTGGAGATTCCAGCAGCAGCTGTTAATCAGCTATTGAGGAACATCAAATGATGTCCCTGACCATCAATGCTGCAGATTTATGAAACTAAACTTTAGGAGATTTGTGAAAAACTATCTATAGGTTTATTTTTCAATGATTATTATTATGTTCATATTTATAATTGTGTTTATGATCTTATTGGTGTTTTTGCACCTGTTGTCACAGACTGATTTATAAGTCACTGTAAAAGGTGCCGGTGGAGGAAACTGGAGAGGATCTGGTTTAGGAGTTTTTTTTTTTTGCACTTATTCTGATCAGATTTTTGTTTACTTTCAATTTAGAAATGTTTTAAAGGGTTAATCCAACCAAAAATTATGATTGTCTCATCATTTACTCATCCACACATTTGAAGAATAATAGAGAAATATCTCAGCAGGTCCTTATAATGCAAGTGGATGGTGACCAGACTTTTGAAGCTCCAAAACTCTCAGACAGTCAGTATAAACATCATCCATACGACTCCAGCGGTTAAATGAATGTCTTCTAAAGTGACACGATCACTTTTGGTGCAATTTTTCATAATCGACAAGAAGGGATGTGTAAATACTAGCCATGATTTGTGTGTCAGTAAATGAAAGTGTTCATCCAAATTCTGACAGTATCACATGTTTCATGCATATAAATGAAGCGTGTCACTGTCATGGAAATACGCCGAACATTCAACAAGGACGCACTTAATGCAACAGAATGTTTTCCATATTTCTATTCTTCTAATTAGGGGTGTCAGTTTCCCACAACTTCCCACAATCCATCATCATTTAAATGAATGATCGATTAACCTCTTGAACATCTGAACATGAAAATAAAATAAATGATGGTCTTA
Source organism: Xyrauchen texanus (assembly GCF_025860055.1). Classification (NCBI taxonomy): domain Eukaryota; kingdom Metazoa; phylum Chordata; class Actinopteri; order Cypriniformes; family Catostomidae; genus Xyrauchen; species Xyrauchen texanus. The sequence goes on from NC_068288.1 coordinate 15,264,466, forward strand.
TGGCAGACAGACATAATTATTTATTTCATTAGAACTGTTTTCAGAATTTTATTGTATTTGTTCTTAATGTTTGTTGTAAATGTTGCCGATGTGGTCCAAGACAAGTTTCGACTTCAGTTGCAATAAAGTTGTTTTGTGTTATTCAACGACCGCTTGCTTGATCTTCACAAAACATGCAACATTATAAAGCTTAGACTCTTTACAATGATCTGGTCTGACCCTTCTAAAATTGTCCTTAATGAACCCAATCAGCTTCCCCCACTTTAGTTCCACGTGCCGGTCAAACATGTCACTGACCGTTTCATCCTGTCTTGCAAGACTGTGTCAGGTGATGTGGAGGTAGTGTCATCTGTACCGGTTTATCCTACAGTGCTACGATTAATGTGCTTCACATGTCTCCCAGCAGCAGTGATGACCCGATATATGTAAACGTAATTTCCATCAATCATGGCGAGTTGTAATGTGTGAGGAAAGCATGGCACTGAGTGCCAGTTAACACGAGTTTGGTTGTTGGCTGCCTCTATGTTTTGCACACAGAGAATCACTTAACCAGTGAGTTCCAATGATGCCACGGCCTCCTTCAGCTTCTGTTTCTCCGAGAAGCGCTCTGCAAGCCGGACCGCTGATTTCTCCTGGCATTCCCAGCCTGTGCAATGACATATGATGATAATATAGCTTTCCCTTGGAAGTGCGCTCCAGCAGGGTTTCAGCTAACCCCAACTGAATCATGTTCTAACATGCCGAGCCTTTATTCGGTTAGTTATTGTACTTCAACATGAAATGCTGGAATCTGGTTGAATGAAGTTTATCAAGTCATTTATTTATATAACGCTTTCACAACACACCTCGTTTCAAAGCAGCTTTACAGAAGATCAGACATTAACAGAATTAAAGATTAAATATGATTGTGAATTCTGTTTAAAAATAAATAATGATGTAATTCAATAGTAATTGTGTTGATAACCCCAGTGAGGGCTAATGCTGTTAATTATACAGGGAACATTTTAACTAGGATCATTAGGAAAATATACATTTTACTAATTATATTTTATTACTTTTCATCATTTTGGTCACGATTTGGCTATTTAAAAATGAACAAATAAATGTTCAATCAATAAATAAGATTTTATATTTCATATATTATTTTTGTTATATATTTATTGTTAAAATGCATAATTTGTACTATTTCCAAGTATTTACATTGATTTGTTGAACATGTGCTAAAACCGGTACTGTCTCTTTAAGAAAAAAACAGCGCCTTTAAATGAGCATGTTAACGAGAGAGGACTCGAACGGCTTGACCTCATCTGGCCGATACATGGGTGGAATTAAATGTTTTATTTTGTAGTTGTTTTGAGTAAAGAACAGAAAGGGTTTGAAACGAGTGAGAAACGGTCGGCGTGGATCTCGTCCTTGAGCATTACACAGAATAACTTTTACTCTCAACATGTAGTGAAAGATCTCCGTGAATACTCCACCACAACACTACACAATCACTGCTGAGTGAACCAGCCAGTTGCTGGTTTCATGCTTTCTGAGTTTTTGGGTTTTGCTGTTTCCCATGCTCAACAGAAAAGGGCAGCGCTTAATTGTTTTATACAACTAGACCGGCCAACTGGGAGAAGTCCCGGTGCTTCTGATGGCCATCCCTGGGGAGCTGCTGGAGGGCACAGCACAATGCACGATAATTACATATATTAGAGAAAGATGTCAACTTACAAATGACCAAAAAAAAAAAAAACAATGGCCTTGAGATGGAGGAAATGTCTTTTTTTTTTCCTGACCTGATAATCTGTTTAAAGTTGTGCTGTTATCAGGAGACAAAAGCCAAGGTTGCTATAGTAACCCACAGAACAGTCTTTGTGACCATTAGCCCTTCTCAGTGATGAGGGTTCAGTGAGGTGCAATTGATCTGCCAAACCAAGAACCACAGCTGCATCTTAAAATACACAAAAAGGGCTTTTCACTCTAAACTTTACACTGTCTTAACATCATTTTAAACCCCAGGTTAAGACTACTTTTAACCCTGCGTTAAGCAACGTTTCACACTTGGCACAAAATTGCGATGCCAATTATACATGTTATGAAAATGCAGTGCTAGAATGGAAGGGCAAGTTGTTTACAATGGGCATCCAATCACAAATCAAACATTTCTCACCTTAATAAATACATTTACATTTAGTCATTTGGCAGACCCTTTTATCCAAAGCAACTTACAAATGAGGAACATAACAAGCAATTTGTCATTCAAAAGCCAACGATATCTGCAGAATCGCACTTCCAAAGTGGCTGGAGTAGTGTGGACTGGTTAAGTGCTCGTAGAACAGGTTCTTCAGCTGGTTCTTGAATGTTGAGATGGTATCAGCAGATCATGTGGATGTTGGAAGCTCATTCACCACAGAAGAACAGAGAAAGGGAACGATCGTAAAATGGACTTTATGGCGGAACCACTTGGCGCCGCTCGTTCATTGACAAATTCATCACCAATTCTTCGCTCCAGCACTGGGAACCCATTGAAAGCCGTCAGTGGGTCCTCACAGTTCACTAGAACAGTTTTGAGGGCGGGCGTTCACAGGTATACAGATGCTGGTGGCGTATGGGAATAGCAACTATTTCAGCCCTCTTTACATATTGCACTCATTCTCCAGGCTGCATTTAATAAAACAATGTAGAATTTCCCCAATACTGCAAATCCAACCCTCCTTGTGGCAAGGAAATCATTCGGCTGCTCCGTCATGACAAGGGGGCTCCTGTAAGATAATGCACATAACATATGGATGATAATGCACAATTACCGTAATTTCCGGACTATTGAGCGCACCTGAATATAAGCCGCACCCACTGATTTTTAAATAAAATATTATTTTGAACATAAATAAGCCGCACCTGTCTATAAGCCGCAGGTGCCTACCGGTACATTGAAACAAATGAACTTTACTCAGGCTTTAACTGAAACACGGTGTGGCAGCGGGGCGTGGTCAAGCGCCCGTCCGGGAGAGAAAAGCGGTAAGGCGCTTACACCTGAGCTAAATTATGTCTAACACCGGTGTCTAATTTCAGTAAGCATGGGGAGAGCGGCATAAAAAGGCAGCAGCCACAGAGCTGAGAGAGTGACACACGTCAGTCTAGTGTTGGCACATAGAAGAATTGAGAAACTTTATAAAATTGATTAAACATTGCTGTGGCCATTAAAAGCCTTACCTGGAACGTCAAGTGCCCTGCTGAAAACTGTCACACTGGTGCCCATGTGACAGTTTTCCCAAGGACATGTGAAGCAGGGCACTTGAAATTAGACACCGGTGTTAGACATAATTTAGCTCAGGTGTAAGCGCCCTTACAGCTTTTCTCTCCCGGACGGGCGCTTGACCACGCCCCCGCTGCCACACACGGCTTGTAATAAAACATTTGCAGTAAACAGTAGCCTACCAAGAAAGTCATTGGTCACTATCTTCCTCGTCCTGTGCACTGAAACCACTGAAGTCATCTCCTTCGGTGTCGGAGTATAGCCTCAGATTTAGTTGTCTTTTGCACTGAGTCAATTCCTCACGCTGCTGTTTCCAGCGTCTTATCATCGACTCATTAAGACCAAGCTCCCGTGCAGCAGCTCTATTTCCTTTTCCAACAGCCAGATCAATCACCTTCAACTTGAAAGTAGCATCATATGCGTTTCTCCATGTCTTTGCCATGGTGAGGGTGACAAAATGACTACCGTAATCAGAATGATGGGAAGTTTGAGCGCGCTTGATTTAATCTAAACAGTAAACAAAAAAAGTTGTTTGACCTTAACCCGTTCGGCAATTTCATTGGTCTAATGAAAGCTTCACGCCGCCAAAAAACTGAGCACGTCACAGAATGTTTTTTTTTTTTTTTTAATAAAATTTGAAAGCGGGAAAAATCCATATATTAGCCGCGTCATTGTATAAGCCGCGAAGTTCAAAGTGTGGGAAAAAAGTTGCGGTTTATAGTCCGGAAATTACGGTATTCACATTTTCTTTAGTCTTATTTTTAGAAATGCACTTAAAAAATGCATTAAGATGTAAACCCAACGAATGATGACAATTGCCATTTTTGGGTGTACTGTCCCTTTAACATGAGTATGATAAACGTTGATGAGAACAAGCTGTGGTCATGTAAAGAATAATCATTAACCCTTTACAACAAGGTGTTCGTTAACATTAGATAAAGCTACACTATATAACTCCAGAAAAGTACCAGAAAACCTAAAATGGGCCATGTTTGGCTTTTCCAGCTGGACAATGATCCAAAACACGCATCAGAATCCACACAAAAATGGTTTACTGACCATGAATTCAAGGTTCTGCCATGGCCACCCCAGTGCCCTGACCTGAACCCCATAGAACACCTGTGTGGTGAACTGAAGGGGAAAGACCACCAGCATGGACCTCTGGATTTGAAGGATCTGGAGATTCTGTGTGGAGGAATGATCTCAGATCACTTGCCTTGTGTTCTCCAACCTCATCAGGGATTATTGGAGAAGACTCGGAGCTGTTATCTTAACAAGTATTCAATTAAAGGGTGCCACAAAAATATTAGTTTTTTATGTTGTGTTTGGAAATGTTTGATATCTGTTAGAGGATGGATTTTTTTGAATATTCTGAATGAACGATCAAAAGGATAAATAATAAAGACATATTTTCATATATTTACCAAGAGTGCCAATATTTCTTGCCACCGCTGTAATTAAGTATTTTAATATATATATATATATAAAGTCATGAATTTCAGTAAACATTTAACAGAAACTGATAAACACATCGCGATCAGTACACATTCGATTCATTAAACCATAACAACCAGAAAACAGACCCACACATTACAGCAGGTAAACAACTTCACCACAGATAAAACCGTTTAAAATCTATGAGGAGAGTGATTCACCCCGCTGCTGAACAGCTGTTGCACTCGCGACACAGCCGGACCTTCTTTATTTACACGCAAGGACTGCGTATGTCTGCGATGTTGTGCAAATCTGTCCCTACAGTGGTAAATAAAATCTCTAGTGTACACTTACTGTAGTGAATCAGGGTGCAGCAAAAACACCGTTTGGAAGACGGTTGTTGGTGTACTTACTCAATGACATTTACTTCATTTCTAACTAAAAACACTTACAATAGTGTAGCTTTAAGCATTTTAGTTATACATGTTAATGATTTCTTAATAAAAGTTATTATAAAATATCACCAAATTGGGTGATATATCACCATTATATCGTCCTTTCGAACACCCTGCTCTCTGGGTATCGGCATTGGCCATTAAACCCATATCGGTTAAAAACTCATTGAACTCACAAAAATCTAATTAATAATATATAATTACTAAACTGCGTCTGCTGCGAAGTGTACATTAACATTTTACATTTATGCATTTGGCAGATGCTTTTATCCAAAGTGACTTACAGTGCACTTATTACAGGGACAATCCCCCCGGAGCAACCTGGAGTTAAGTGTCTTACTCAAGGACACAATGGTGGTGACTGTGGGGATCAAACCAGCAACCTTCTGAGTACCAATGTATTATACAGAGCACTTATTACAGGGACAATCCCCCCGGAGCAACCTGGAGTTAAGTGTCTTACTCAAGGACACAATGGTGGTGACTGTGGGGATCAAACCAGCAACCTTCTGATTACAGTTATGTGCTTTAGCCCACTACACCACCACCACTCCTGCAATAATTTTTGTATCTTTTGGGAGAATAGTCAGTACAAGAACTCATGTGTGAAGAGGTCAAACAGACAATCATACATTTTTAAATATTTTATCTCCAGAAAACACTAAATATTTAATTTGATAAATGCTTGTTCCTGCAGCGTTTATGCAGGGGTGTGTTGACACTGTTGCAAGATGCAGAATTCTATTTTCATTTTTAGGGTCTAACCTTGTAAATATTTAGTTAAAATCTGTAGCTGACATAGAATTTGAAACCGTGACAGCTGTATCATTATTATTTATACAGTTTCATGAACCATATCAAATTTATATCTTTGTACTTTAAAAAAAAAGCTAAAATGATGAATGATTTTGTGTGAAGACGCATCCAGGTTTGCTTTTCCCCTGTTTCCACTCCAGTTGCATTATGCTTGCATGTCTGGTCAAAAATCTGGCAACTAAAAACTCAAATTGACAAGCAATTGGTGATTGTTCCTCCAGCGTGTCCGTAGAGGGTTGATCATGGGTCATTATTCAACCTGAAGAGAGCAGCCAGCTGACCAGGACAAACCACTGAATAACATTACTGCACTGCTACAGCAGACATCCTATCATAAGAGATCGAGGAGAAATTGACGACAGACAGACAGGACAGATTTATTAAATAAACTTGTTCTTGTAAGATGTGTGGATGACTTTAGATCAGATGCATCCATGTTTAATTCAGTCGAAAGAGAGTGTAAATGTTCAATAATAAAATAGAGGTAAAGACTGGTTATTAGTAGCACAGTGCTGTGGAGTCACATTCATCTCATAGTAAATAAATCACCTCAGCCACGGTCATTTATCTGACTGCAGACTGATTACCTGCATTCTCCATCAACCTCATGGGCCACATTTAACTGCAGCGCTGTCTGGACCGCTGGAGTCATGATCACCCTTAATAAAGAATGAGCCATAAATCCAAACTCCCCGACACAGCACATTGTGTTCATAAACTGAGATTTCAAAGAACAAAACATTCAGCTTCTTGCCCACAAAACCCCTCACCTGATTCAATAAATGTATGAATTGTGTTAACATTTATGATTCAGTGCACACTTTTATTCAAAGTGAGATGGGAGTCCATGTCAGTGCAAGTAAATCAGATATGTTTTGCGAGATGTGTTTGTCATGTGGGATAGACGGTGTGAGAAGCCTGGGAACACAGTCAGCCCTATAAACAGATGCACCTCTGGGAAAAATCTGCATTGAGATCAATCGTGAGGTCTGCCATGCTGAGTTTCATTAAGTCATTAATCTGGGACAGACGCCAGATCTGGGTCTGTGTCTCCCCTGCATGGTGGGGGGTGCAGGGGGGTGATTCATTTTTAAGAAGCGGTGAGATAAGTTTGTTGCACGGGTTCATTTAATTCATCTTGAAATACTGAAAATAAAGCCATATATTTCACTGCATGTCCTGGACTGGCTGTAGTGAATGATTAGATTTCACAATAATTTTCCCTTTTTACTTTAATGGTCTTAATTACAGCACTGAATCACTGAAATGCAAAGACAGTCAATTAAAATGACAGTGATGACAGTATTTTCCATTTTAAGACATTCAATAGCACTTTGCAATAAGGTTGTACAGTTGAAGTCAGAAGTTTACATACACTTTGGTTGAAGTCATTAAAACTCGTTTTTAACCACTCCACAGATTTAATATTAGCAAACTATAGTTTCAGCAAGTCGTTTAGGACATCTACTTTGTGCATGACACGAGTAATTCTTCCATCAATTATTTACAGACCGATTGTTTCACTTTAATTGACTATAATCACAATTCCAGCGGGTCAGAAGTTTACACACACTAAGTTAACTGTGTCTTTAAGCAGATTGGAAAATTCCAGAAATGATGTCAAGCCTTTAGACAGTTAGCCAATTAGATTCTGATAGGAGGTGTACCTGTGGATGTATTTTAAGGCCTAAGGAATCAGCCAAGACCTCAGAAAAACATTGGGGACCTTCTCAAGTCTGGTTCATCCAAATGCTCAAGACAGCAAATGCTATTCATCTGTACAAACAATATTACACAATTATAAACACCATGTGACCACACAGTCATCACACCGCTCAGGAAGGAGACGCATTCTGTCTCCTAGAGATGAACGTAGTTTGTGTGAAAAGTGCAAATCAACCCCAGAACAACAGCAAAGGACCTTGTGAAGATGCTGGAGGAAACAGGTGGACGAGTATCTAGATCCACAGCAAAACCAGTCCTATATGGACATCACCTGAAAGGCTCAGCAAGGAAGTTGCCGCTGCTCCAAACATCTGTTTATATCATCTGTAACTCTATTCTGTGCACAAATAAACAGATGTTAGTCTTTAAGTAAAACAACACACCTGTTGAATGTTTTTACTACAAGTGTGATGATGAAGCATCATTTTATGGGCATGTGAGGAGTTCACGAACATGACATAATGACGCAAGGATGTACATCATAAGTCTGCAATTTTGTGCCAAATCAAACCCGACAGCTCAAAACACAAATGATTTGTATAGGCTTACCATAGTGTGGTAGGTAAGGGCATTGTTCTCAACACTGATTGTTTATGTACTCAAACAATAATGGCAATTTGTTCATTTTTAACGAAAAAATCGTTCATACAGCAGCTTTAATTGAGACTAGTTCATTTGTACGTCTACAAAAAAGTTGAAAGGTGATTAAAATTGTGTAAAACTTGATATAGTGAAGAAATGCTGACTTTCACACTTCTTATACATTAATGTATGTTTTGAACATCATGTTGGGGGGGGAAAGTTCTTGGATACATGATTATCCATCTGCGAGCTATAGAGTGCTTATTTCTGTGTGCTTTGCAATGTCCCCACAAACCCAGAGGCCCTGCTCCGCACATTTTCTAGTTGCAAAGCATGAAGTTTGGTGGCTTTTGTGAGTGATTTACTTGTAGAGGGTTGATGATGGAGAGATCGGGCAGGGGTAGGCCTGGGGTTCTGCAAATAAAACACTTGGTGTTAATGAGCAGGACGTGACCCAGTCATTTACTAAATAACACCAAGGCCAAAAGTTTTGTTGCCATTTGTTGTCGTATCAGTGTGGGCAAACTGTTACAAGGACAAGGTTTCTGATTTCACCTCTCACAGATCTCCGAGTGTCTAACAGTGTAAATGCGTACAGTGAGTTCCCTTTCAAACACAAAGTAACTGTTCTGCAGCTCTGGGGTCGCAAGTGTTTCTTTCACAGTCTGATGTTTAAAAACCTGAAAGCCGTCTCAATCTGATACACATTCATAATTATGTCATTTTCTGATGTTGAAGCAGAAATGTATTGCAACAGAATAAATGGGAAAGTCCTCGACATGATGCTTTCAGTGGAATACATGCTTATAAATGTGACATGATGTGAAGACATGTGTTATATAACACGTGCTGGTCTTCTACCTACTGTATATTTGAGACCTCTCCTACAATCCAAACAAATTCCCCTCGAGGCATATCCTACATTTATTTGCATGTATTAGCAGTAAGTGTTCGGTAATCTAGATTTGACTGAAGCTGGAATAGAGAAGTTGGTGCAAGACTCCAGACTAACAAAATGACCATGAAATGGGAATGAAATCCCTTTTCAATAAGATTTAAATTCTGGTAACGGGTTAATAATCGATTCATTTTGTTTTGATAAGAGTTAAACCTTCTGTTGCCCATAGAAATATACCTGTAGACAGGGTTAGGTATATATTTTGGATTGTCTCGTGGTAACACTAAATTGACACATGAGAAATGTGTACAGCACATAACACTCACTCTGCCGGATAAATGGAGGCGGTGGGACTGCTCATTCCTCAAATTCATTTGAAGGAGAAGATAAGAGGAGATTATGAAGGAAGTGCGTCCTCTGTGGGGTGGAATTGGTTTGGCTTTAGAAAACGCAATACAGAATACAGAAATCAGCGATTTGCAAGTTTGTTCATCGTGTATGCGTATATATCTGTAAAAAACACAAATATGTCACACATCAGGGCTGTTTATGAAGCTGAAAGGTGATGGTGGCGAGCCTGGTCTCTCCTGAAGGGATTTTCTCCATTATTTGGATCTTATGGAGTTTTTTGTTCATACAGTCACCATTGGCTTGCTCACTGCGGGTCTAACGACAATGATTTTAAAGGCATGCTTTTTAATCTCATAATTCATTATAACCTCACAATGAGGTCATTAATAGCATCATTTTCTGTGAAGCTGCTTTGAAACGATGTGTTGTGAAAAGGGATAGACATGTAAATATGACGTGTTTGTCCTGCTCAGACTGATCCCGTGGATCTTTAATACAACATTATATATTATCGAACAAATAATGTGATTTTTAGATGTTTGATTGATTATGTTAGATGATTGATACGAAGATGTGATCGTGAACACTGTTACCGATGGGCGTTGCCATATTGTTTACATTGCAATGCATCATGGGATTCTGGACTGTTTGATGTCAGAAAACACTGCTGCATCAAAAAAATCCGCTCTGATGTAACGCCTTTATTCTTTATATTTGTAATAAAAGAATAAAGATATTGTGATGTTGAAAAGATTATTTGAGCAGCTGATAATCTGATAATCACTTCAGTCCCTCTCACAAACCGCACATCACACCGGTTGGAACGTAACTGCAAAAACATGGTGGAAAAAGAAATAAATACTAAGTAGTTCTAGTACATAAATGCATAGAAATATAGTAAATAATCTCTGACCTATAATCATGATTCCATCTGAGCACAGGTGGATTTTCAGCATGATACACACCTGTGCAGGTCAGGTTAATACTGTGTGTTACTCACAAGCGCAATGTTGCCCGAGGAACCCTTCTCCGCTTTCAGACGAGCATGGATTACTACCAAAAATCCTTCTTATTTGAACCCGTTTCATGAAGAGGAAATATATTTATTTCTAATTAAATGTATGATTAAACCTTTTCTCCCAGTTAATCCAGAAAGGATGAAATGTTCAGCTGCTGTTGAAGGGGCGTTCACCACCTATCAGTACCTGAACTAATGTGATTGAGAGAGTATTACTTTCATTCATCACACTTGCAGAAATGTTCTTTAGCGGAATGATAGTTTAAATAACTGCTGTATGAATGATGAATGGGATCAATCCATTTGTTCCAGTACTGGGATGTGAGATTTTATTGCCTCTGAGGACTTTGGCCCAGGGTGGAGGTGGTTAATAACGCTCCTCTGATAAGATACAGCTTTGGGACAGTCCGTGAGGGATCGCACTGACACCGATTGTTTATTCAGAGCTGACACATTGTTCATCAGTGATAGAACGATGTGAACGGATCGGACTGTTGTTCACAGTGCAAAGGTGGTCTTTTATCTTCAATTTGGTTTTGGTTTTCTCCCCGATCAGTATTCTCACATTTGCCCTTCTTATGCCCTCATCCAATGAGCATGTCATATGTGATGACTGTTACAAAGTAATATTTTAATATGTGAGTCTCTGTACAGACTGGAGCCAATCACAGCACACAAGACACTTGTATTGTGTTCTCAGAGGAGAGATTGAAGTGACCCTGATTTAATCACTCTGCGGGAAAACTTTTTAATTCCTTTTTAAATACAGGATATAATATTAGTACTAAAGTAATGATAACTGTGTAAACTGAGAATAAATGTTAAATGTTGCACATAATGTGTTTATAATATCTCTCATGTTTGTGCTGTTTCATTGTTCTGTAGAGACGTTTCCTCATCATTTAAACTATTGAGTGAAGGAGGAAGTTCTGTCACATGTATGTCTGGGTTATATAGTGTGTTTAACACTGAAGCCTGTAACTGGTAATGTATACAGAGATGACAGAAGTGTTTGTCAAAGGATGGTCTACTGTCCCGGTGCCACCAGGGCGGATGTTGTTGTTTTTCTTTGAGTGTTGTTCTTGGCCGAGACTCGGTCAATATTAAATCAATTTACCTGTGTTTTCTCAGGTGATATTAAAGGGGGTAATGAAATGATTACACTGTGTATTAGAAAAGCTTGTCAGCAGTTAAACTGTGCTCTATGTGTTAGTGAATCACCGCACACAGCGCTGTCTGACAACTCATACATCTCTTGAGAAGACACGTGATGAAACCTCTCAATACTCTTCTGATAGCAGCGCACTTTCTGTGTGTCAGCACCCTGCAGTGAACACTGCGTTTCCTGCCCATTTGGGTGAAATATTAATGCCAACAGTGGCAGCGTGTTATTATATCCTCCACATTATCGCCCCATCAGCTCAAACTTTAGAAGCTGGCTTTTAAAATGGCCAAATAAAAGATTTAACACACTTAGTATGAACACATCTCCCGTTGCTCTCCTATTTAATCAGCTGGGGGATTGGTTTTAGGATAGGTGGTGTTTTTTCGAACAGAGAAGAGGCCTTGGACGTAGAGTAGGTCTGAAGAAATGCGTATGATATGATATTTATACCAGCGGTAATGGTGAAACGGTGCTGCGGTATGCCGAAGGGGACAGCGAAACACATTGCCACATATCAACCCCCATCTCGACAACTTGACATCGCAAGATTTGATATATTATGTTGAATGTTTTATGGCTGTACGTTCAAAAGTTCGTCTTTCGTTGACCGTTCATCTCGCAAATCTGTCTCAATTTTGGTGTGATAGGCCTTTAAACACACCCATTCTGTACAAACAGGCATCATTTAAAGGAAGAGGATGTAGTTTATGATTGTTGATTTAAAGACGACTCTATGTTTACTATGCAAGCTCATTACTGATGTGTACATACAGTACAATGAGGACTATCCAAATGCTGTGCTGCCTGCTTAGCCACCATGCTAACACATTAAGGATCATGATGGTCGACTAGTCTTAACAACCAACTAGTACATCAGTGGGATCAACTAGTTTATCTATGTTCCTCATTATACTGTATGTGTCAAGTGCTCATGAACAGATGCCTCTTTAGCTGTTTTTGAAGACAGAGAGGGAGTCCGCTTCACAGATGGAGTTGGGAAGGTCGTTCCTCCATTGAGGTATAGTGAAGCAAAAGTCCGGAAAAGCGATTTGGGGCCTTTTGTGTTGATATGAAAAGACGTCGCTCGTTTGCAGGCTTCTGGCGGGAGTGTAGATCTGCAGAAATTATTTTAGGTATGTTGGAGCAGACCCAGTGACTGTTCTGTATGCAGCATCAGAGCCTTGAATTTAATACGTGCATCAACCGGCAGCCAGTGGAGAGAGACGAGGAGGGGTGTAACATGTGCTCTCTTTGGTTCATTAAAGACCAGACGTGCTGCTGCATTCTGGATCATTTGGAGAGGTCTAATAGCACATGCAGCGAGTTCTGCAATGAGAGCGTTACAGTAGTCCAGTCTAGTTATGACACGTGACTGAATGAGCAGTTGTGTGGCATGTACAGAGAGGAAAGGGTCTCATCTTCATGATATTGTAGAATCTAAATGATCTTGCAGTCTTTGAGATGTGGTCGATGAACTTGAATTAGTTGTCAATAGTTACTCTTTGATTTTTGACCATTTTGGAAGGTGTTATTGTAGATTATCCCACTGCACAGTGCTGTTGTTGTATTGAGGAGCTCAGTCTTTCTTAGATTGAGTTGAAGGTGGTAGTTTAAATTAAACATGGATATATATGGATATGTCCTGTGGTATGATTATTTTAAACTGCATTTTGATCATTCTTTTATAGTTATTATGCATATGAGATATGGTCACTGCTCGCTTCCATTCACACTTCTCTTCCAAGCAGACTCATGTTTCGCAGCGTGGCACGCAACTCCTCTCACCTTTCACTCACAGACGGCGTACATCTCCGTAGCAACGTCTTTCTCACGTCACGAGTTCACTTCCGATTCCTTCGACTTGACGATATCCCACCTTAAATAGTTAGTCAAAAAGGATCTGTAATTGGTCAACAGCGTAACAAAATAGAGTGGCTACCGATTGTGTTCTGCCACACAGTTTTTATATTCATTCAGAGACTAATTGGAATATTTGTGCTTTCTTTAAAAAGCAAGATCCTTCAGAAGGCTGTGCAGACAAACCCAGGAACACAACATCAACATCTTAATGTTTTCCATGGTCAAAAGCAAACTACAGTAATGTGTCGAAGTACTTCAATCTCATGATATTGTTTTTCAGTCCTGAAACTTACATGCAAACATGGTGCTTTGTACTTATGTTGCAGAAACTCGAGAGAATGGTGCGATTAACAGACTGACAGTAAAGAATCTGTAATTATGGATATGTTTATGATGAACTGTAGTAATGGTACAATTGATTTATTATGTGTCTTTATTGTTTGAAATGCAGTCTCCCTGAAATAAACCAATATAATGAACGGTACACTGAAAACCCTAATAAGATAATCAGTTGCACTCATTTGACTGAGTAAACTCGTTCCCTCAACAGACCTTATTCACGCTAGCGCCACTAGTGAGGCTGTGAGGGAAAGACTTACAGTCTCTTCAATGGGCTCTACTGCAGTTTAAAGGGTTTTTGGATCGTTCCACAGACAGAACATTGTTAAAATATCATTCTAAGCACATTCAGCACACAGAGAACTCCAGACAACATGAGTTGTGGAAGCTCAGATGTGATCGAGGAGATTTTACAGATTTATACCGTTCGTGTCGTTCCCTCACAGCCTCATTTTCACTCCCATCAGAAATCAAAGATGGCGCTAGCGTGAATAAGGTCTATACCACTGAGATCTCCTAAAACTTGAGTATTTAAGTTCAATTAACTTGTTCCTGTTGAGTGAACTTAATTATTTAGGGTAACTAGATGCAAGTAAATGAACTCTGCTGTTTAAATGTTGTAATTTCTACAGTTGTTTAGATCATACAACAGCACAGGTCAAATGAAAGTGATAACTGGTTCTAGGTCAGTCGTTAAATAAACGTTATTCTCCACAGAAGTGCACATATAGCTGTACTGGGGTTTCAGGGAGAACTGGGACAGGAGGAAGGGGACACCGATCACCCTAATGGTGACATCACGCCAAACTACTATTTGCAACAAACAACACAAATTACACTTCAAAAGAGCTTAAACCTCTATGAATTCTTAATAACAACTATTGAAATGCCCCCATATGTTCCCCAAAGAAACATGTTTAAATGATTTAAGCTGCAAGGGATTGTGGGTATTCCCCATGGCCTCAGTGTTGTATTCAATAGTTTGAGTTATTAACACTTAAAATCTACAGTCTAGGGATTTTTAAGATAAATATGTTCAATTAACGTTTGATAAACATTTGAGTTTTTAGTCCAAAACTTGATATTTCCAGTAATTACAAAATTAAGGTTTACAGTTTTTTTTTTACTTTTGTTTTGTTTGTACTATTTAAGGAGGACATTTTAAGACATTTCAGTTCCCATAGTTTCTGAACAGGTGCCTTGAGAGGATCTACTTGTTGGAGACATATAATAGTGATATTGAATACTTAATGTAGTTTATTAATGTAGGCTGTGATTGGGTGTGTGCGTGCGCCCTATCATAAGTTACCCCACTGAGTATTGACATGTGTTCAGTTCATGTCTAATGTGAGTCTAACATCTCTCTCTATTTCTTGATGTTTCAGTGTGCTGTTTTGTGGTCCATAAACGCTGCCATGAATTTGTCACGTTCTCTTGCCCTGGAGCTGATAAAGGGCCAGACACAGACGTGAGTATACACACGCTCACACACACACACACACACACACACACACACACACACACACACACACACACACACACACACATTCTCACACACACACACACACACACACACACACACACACACACACACTCACACTCACACACACATGTTGTGTTTCCATGTTTTATGGGGACTTCCCATAGACATAATGGTTTTTATACTGTACAAACTTTATATTCTATCCCCTAAACCTAACCCTACCCCTAAACCTAAACCTCACAGAAAACTTTCTGCATTTTTACATTTTCAAAAAACATAATTTAGTATGATTTATAAGCTGTTTTCCTCATGGGGACCGACAAAATGTCCCCACAAGGTCAAAA
>NC_068288.1:15290179-15477534 GCF_025860055.1 Xyrauchen texanus
TTTAATCACAGTAATCATCCGTTTATTTATTAAAGTTGCTTTTTCTCACCGTTCAAAATACACAATACTGGAGAAAAGATTCATATAACACATAATCCAATTCTATTAAATAAATGACCAAATGAAAAATATGATATTGTTAGATCTATATATGCCTTTCTTTACACAAACTATCAGTCACACATCAGAAACACATCCATGATGACACTGGAAGTTTCTCCACTATTGCTGCAGATTATCAGCTTGAACAGGGTGATGACGATTCACTTTCGGGTCGTAACCGATGGCAACCTGTGATATTACAGTCCTATCAGAAGGGCAACTCCTCTTATGATTGCTAAACTGACTCATTTCAGTGAATTGTCTCAATAATCTCCATTTTACCCAAACTACAGAGGAAAACAATTAGTGACATCTGTGAGGTGAATTAGTCATAAACACTCATTTCTGTTTAAACGGCTTCAGGGCAGATTTCTGCTGCCATAAAAAAAACTTATATGACAAAGTGTTTTTTAAGCATGATGTCATCACGCACACCAATTGTATCGATTAAAGGTCATTTGACTGGAAACGGCAGAAGGCAGTTGACTTTGTCATTAACAAAATAGTAGGAAAGGTGGATGAAATCTAGACAATAGATAAATTGCAGGAATACCAAATTATTATTTGATATCTGTTAAAACAACTTTTTTAGTTAAACTTTAAGTTTTTAGCATAGCTATTGGTTAGTAGTCAAGTCAAGTCAAGTGGTTTTTATTGTCGTTTCAACCATATACAGTTAGTACAGTACACAGCAAAACGAGACAACGTTCCTCCAGGACCATGGTGCTACATAAAAACAACAAAGGACCAACACAGGACCACATGAGACAACACAACGAAATAAAATACCTATATAAAATACCTATATATACCTATATAAAGTGCACGTGCAAACATGTGCAAAAAGTACAGGACAGTACAACAAATTACTGACAATGAACAGGACAATAGACAGTGCAGCGCCGACCAGTACTCAGTAGTGCAAAAAGATGACAGTTTCTAAAAATGTAAACATAACATACTATGAGATAATGTTCTATGCACATAGCAGTTATTGAGGTAGCAGACAGTTATAAAGTGACAGTAATTAAAGTGCAACTCAGGACACGTGTGTGTCAAACCAGTCTCTGAGTATTGAGAAGTCTGATGGCTTGGGGGAAGAAGCTGTTACACAGTCTGGCCGTGAGGGCCCGAATGCTTCGGTACCTCTTGCCAGACGGGAGGAGGGTAAAGAGTTTGTGTGAGGGGTGTGTGGGGTCGTCCACAGTCGTCCACAGTGTTTTTTGTAAATGTCTTTGATGGAGGGAAGAGAGACCCCAATGATCTTCTCAGCTGTCCTCACTATCCTCTGCAGGGCTTTGCGGTCCGAAACGGTGCAAGTCCCAAACCAGGCAGTGATGCAGCTGCTCAGGATGCTCTCAATAGTCCCTCTATAGAATGTAGTGAGGATGGGGGTTGGGAGATGTGCTTTCCTCAGCCTTCGAAGAAAGTAGAGACGCTGCTGGGCTTTCTTGGTGATAGAGCTGGTGTTGAGGGACCAGGTGAGGTTCTCCGCCAGGTGAACACCAAGGAATTTGGTGCTCTTGACGATCTCCACAGAGGAGCCGTCGATGTTCAGCGGAGTGTGTTCACCTTGTGCTCTCCTAAAGTCAACAACCATCTCTTTTGTTTTGTCGACATTCAACGACAGGTTGTTGGCTCTACACCAGTTCGTCAGCCGCTGCACCTCCTCTCTGTATGCTGACTCGTTGTTCTTGCTGATGAGACCCACCACGGTCGTGTCATCTGCGAACTTGATGATGTGATTCGAGCTGTGCATTGCTGCACAGTCGTGAGTCAGCAGAGTGAACAGCAGTGGACTGAGCACACAGCCCTGGGGGGCCCCAGAGCTCAGTGTGGTGGTGGTGGAGATGCTGTTCCCGATCCGGACTGACTGAGGTCTCCCAGTCAGGAAGTCCAGGATCCAGTTGCAGAGGGAGGTGTCCAGGCCCAGCAGGTTCAGCTTTCCAATCAGGTGCTGGGGAATGATTGTGTTGAATGCTGAGCTGAAATCTATGAACAGCATTCGAGCGTATGAGTCCTTATTGTCTAGGTGGGTGAGGGCCAGATGGAGGGTTGTGGTGATGGCATCGTCCATTGAACGGTTTGAACGATACGCAAACTGCAGTGGGTCTAGTGAGGGGGCAGCTGGGTCTTAATCTGCCTCATGACGAGCCTCTCGAAGCACTTCATGATGATGGGTGTAAGTCGCGACGGGACGGTAGTCGTTGAGGCAGGACACTGGAGACTTCTTTGGCATGGGGATGATGGTGGTGGCCTTGAAGCACGTTGGAACAACGGCGCTGCTCAGAGAGATGTTGAAGATGTCGGTAAGAACATCTGCTAGCTGGTCTGCACATCCTCTGAGCACTCTGCCAGGAATGTTGTCTGGCCAGCAGCCTTCCGTGGGTTGACTCTACGTAGAGTTTTCCTCACATCTGCCGTGGTAAGACAGAGCACCTGGTCGTTGGGAGGAGGGGTGGACTTCCTCGCCATCACGTTGTTCTGCACTTCAGACCGAGCGTAGAAGTCGTTCAGCGCATCTGGAAGGGAGGCATCTTTGTCACAGGCAACTGATGTTGTCCTGTAGTTGGTGATGGCCTGGATGCCCTGCCATATGCGCCGCGTGTCACAGCTGTCCTGGAAGTGACTGTGGATTCTCTGGGCGTGTGCGCGCTTTGCCTCTCAGCGTGTGGTGATGGTCTTGGAGAAAGTGACATCATCAATGCACTTGCTGATGTAGCTGGTCACTGATGCTGTGTATTCCTCCAAGTTGGTAGAATCGCCATATGTTGCAGCCTCCCTGAACATGTGCCAGTCAGTACACTCAAAACAGTCCTGAAGAGCAGAGATGCTACTGCTGGCCAGGTTTTCACCTGCTTCTGAAGCGGTTTTGTGCGTCTGACGAGCGGTCTGTATGCTGGAATTAACATAACAGAGATGTGGTCTGAGTAGCCGAGGTGGGGGCGGGGCTCCGCCCGTGCAGCGCCTGGGATGTTTGTGTAAACAAGATCAAGCGCGTTCAGCCCCTCTCGTTGCAAAGTCCACATACTGATGGAATTTAGGGAGCACTGTCTTGAGATTTGCATGGTTGAAATCTCCGGCGACAATAAACAGTCCGTCGGGGTGAGCGTTCTGCAGTTCGCTCATAGCCCCATACAGTTCACAGAGCTTCCTTAGCGTTAAGCTGGGGAATGTAAACTCGGTTATGCAAACAGTGGTTAATTCCGTGGTAGATAAAAAGGTCTGCATCTAACAGTCACAAGCTCCAACAGCGATGAACAGTAACTAGAGACTAGCATAGAGTTCTTGCACCATTCGTGTTGATGTAAACACACAAGCCACCACCGCGAGTCTTACCGCAGAGAGCTGTATTTCTGTCGGCACGAAGCGAGGCGAGCCCGTCTAGCTGAATGGCGGCATCCGAACTCTGTCGCTGAGCCACGTCTCCGTGAAAACAAAGACGCAGCAGTCTCTAAACTCACGCTGCGTAGCCTGCTGGAGTCGGATATATTCCAGTTTATTGTCCAGGGAGCAAACATTTGAGAGCAGGATAGACGGAGAGCCGGCCGGCTAGGGTTTGTTTTTAGCCTAGCATGGACCCCGCCCTCTATCCGGCTTCCGCTTTCTGCACACCGCTACGACGTCGTCTCCCCGGCCACCAGCATCAGGCGACGCCGAGGGCTGGAGGCCTGGTCTCCGCAGCAAGCCGAGTACGCGTAGCGCCTCCTGCAGGTCATCATGCAGCTTGGTTTTTGCATGAGTCTTATATTTCAGTAGTGTCTGGCGATGGTAGACACGAACACTGGTTGCTCCGATGTCCATGTGTTGCAAAAGTCGGGCTTTTTTAACAAAAATAGCACCATTGTGGATCCGGAGTGGCCGCTGCATGCTACCGCGCCGCCATCTTGGATCCATCTTGGATTTAATTAGTGATAAACACTCATTTCTGTTTAAATGGCTTCAGGGCAGATTTCTGCTGCCATAAAACAAAACTTATATGACAAAGTGTTTTTTAGGCATGATGTCATCACGCACACCAATTGTATCGATTAAAGGTCATTTGACTGGAAACGGCAGAAGGCGGCGAATCTTTACACATTTTCACTTTGTCGTGAACAAATAGCGTGAAAAGTGTCTGGAAACTTGACTGTTGATGTGTTGTGTTGACAGTATATGAGTTGTAAGTGCTTTTGTGAGAATATGGCTTTCTGTTTCTTAATTAAATGTGTGTTTGAGAAGACTGATGGAGTTGTTGTTTGTGTAAATAACAGGAGCATAAGCACCTCATAAGCAGACATGTCTGCGTGCTTGATCACGTTTGATGTGTATGTGCATATTTAAGCTGTAAATGTTTTATCATGGGACATTTATGACCATTTGGATGTGTGTAAAATAAACTTATAATGTGCTTGGAACCGTTGAATTCTCCCACAATCAGTGCAGAAATGTGCATATTCTCTGTGTGAGTCTACTAATGGCTCCTGTGAGGAATTGTCATGCACCCTGTTGTTTTGTGGTTTAGATTCTTCCGGCAACTGTTTCTGCATCCACAACCCTGTGGACTAGTGCAGTGTATAAGATCTCTCTCTCTCTCTCTCTCTCTCTCTCTCTCTCTCTCTCTCTCTGTCTCTGTCTCTCTCTCTCTCTCTCTCTCTCTCTCTCTCTCTCTCTCTCTCTCTCTCTCTCTCTCTCTCTCTCTCTCTCTCACTCACTCTCTCTCTCTCTCTCTCTCTCTCTCTCTCACTCTCTCACTCTCTCTGTCTCTCTCTCACTCTCTCTCTCTCTCTCTCTCTCTCTCTCTCTCTCTCTCTCTCTCTCTCTCTCTGTGTGAGTAGCAGGCTTTTCTAATAGAAAATCTCCATGCATCATTGATTCCATTACGAGTCCATTAGCCCCCTGAAGGCCTGATTTTTAAGATATGCTTAATACTGAGCATCGTACAGCTATCTGCACCGGCGCACATGATCTATCTGCTTACAAGCCTGTATTGACAGTAATCACATGTTCTCTCTCAGAACACATCTACTTTTGGACTTGAGGAAAATGGCTGGACACACACTCATTTACAGTCACACACACTCATTTACAGTCACACACACTCATTTACAGTCACACACTCATTTACAGTCACACAGTCACACACTCATTTACAGTCACACACACTCTTTTACAGTCACACTCACACTCACACACTCATTTACAGTCACACACACTCATTTACAGTCACACACACTCTTTTACAGTCACACTCACACTCACACACTCATTTACAGTCACACACACTCTTTTACAGTCACACTCACACTCACACACTCATTTACAGTTACACACTCTCACACACTCATTTACAGTCACACACACACTCATTTACAGTCACACACACTCATTTACAGTCACACACTCATTTACAGTCACACAGTCACACACTCATTTACAGTCACACACACTCATTTAGTCACACACTCATTTACAGTCACACACACTCATTTACAGTTACACACTCTCACACACTCATTTACAGTCACACACACACTCATTTACAGTCACACACACTCATTTACAGTCACACACTCATTTACAGTCACACAGTCACACACTCATTTACAGTCACACACACTCATTTACAGTCACACACACTCTTTTACAGTTACACTCACACTCACACACTCATTTACAGTTACACACTCTCACACACTCATTTACAGTCACACACACACTCATTTACAGTTACACACTCTCACACACTCATTTACAGTCACACACACACTCATTTACAGTCACACACTCATTTACAGTCACACTCACACACTCATTTACAGTCACACACACTCATTTACAGTCACACACACTCATTTACAGTTACACACTCTCACACACTCATTTACAGTCACACACACACTCATTTACAGTCACACACTCATTTACAGTCACACTCACACACTCATTTACAGTCACACACACTCATTTACAGTCACACACACTCATTTACAGTCACACACTCACACACACTCATTTACAGTCACACACACTCATTTACAGTCACACACTCACACACACTCATTTACAGTTACACACACACACACACACACTCATTTAAAGTCAAACACACTCATTTACAGTCAAACACACTCATATACAGTCACACACTCACACACTCATTTACAGTTACACACTCACACACTCATTTACAGTCACACACACTCATTTACAGTCACACACACTCATTTACAGTCAAACACACTCATATACAGTCACACACTCACACACACTCATTTACAGTCACACTCACACACTCATTTACAGTCACACACACTCATTTACAGTCACACACACTAATTTACAGTCACACACACTAATTTACAGTCACACACTCACACACACTCATTTACAGTTACACACACACACACTCATTTACAGTCACACTCACACACTCATTTAAAGTCAAACACACTCATTTACAGTCAAACACACTCATATACAGTCACACACTCACACACTCATTTACAGTCACACACACACTCATTTACAGTCACACACACTCATAATACAGTCACACACTCACACACACTCATTTACAGTCACACACACACTCATATACAGTCACACAGTCACACACTCATTTACAGTCACACACACTCATTTACAGTCACACACACTCTTTTACAGTTACACTCACACTCACACACTCATTTACAGTCACACACACTCTTTTACAGTCACACTCACACTCACACACTCATTTACAGTCACACACACACTCATTTACAGTCACACACACTCATTTACAGTCAAACACACTCATATACAGTCACACACTCACACACACTCATTTACAGTCACACTCACACACTCATTTACAGTCACACACACTCATTTACAGTCACACACACTAATTTACAGTCACACACACTAATTTACAGTCACACACTCACACACACTCATTTACAGTTACACACACACACACTCATTTACAGTCACACTCACACACTCATTTAAAGTCAAACACACTCATTTACAGTCAAACACACTCATATACAGTCACACACTCACACACTCATTTACAGTCACACACACACTCATTTACAGTCACACACACTCATAATACAGTCACACACTCACACACACTCATTTACAGTCACACACACACTCATATACAGTCACACAGTCACACACTCATTTACAGTCACACACACTCATTTACAGTCACACACACTCTTTTACAGTTACACTCACACTCACACACTCATTTACAGTCACACACACTCTTTTACAGTCACACTCACACTCACACACTCATTTACAGTCACACACACACTCATTTACAGTCACACACACTCATATACAGTCACACAGTCACACACTCATTTACAGTCACACACACTCATTTACAGTTACACACACTCATTTACAGTCACACACACTCTTTTACAGTTACACTCACACTCACACACTCATTTACAGTCACACACACTCTTTTACAGTCACACTCACACTCACACACTCATTTACAGTCACACACACTCTTTTACAGTCACACTCACACTCACACACTCATTTACAGTCACACACACACTCATTTACAGTCACACACACTCATTTACAGTCACACACACTCATTTACAGTCACACACACACTCATATACAGTCACACACACACTCATATACAGTCACACACTAATACACTCATTTACAGTCACACACTCACACACTCATTTACAGTCACACACACACACACACACACACACACACACTCACACACACACTCATACACACACACACACACACATTTACAATCACACACAATTTGAATGAAAACTATTTATGACATTATTTTTAAACACATCCTCAATATGCAACATTTTCACAAGTGCCTACAACGTTTGCACAGTACTGTATATTTATTTTATTTTTGTAGTTTTAACATTTTATTGATTGATTTTTTACAGCATTAGGTTGTAGTAGTAAATCTTTATTTTCCATTCAAGGGGCATTTTTTTGTTGAAGCATCTAATAAAAACAATCATTGATCCATAAAATAACAATTAATACAGAAAACATATAAATGCTGCATTTCTCATGTCTCAACTGACACAGCACGTGTTATAACATATCTATAAGCTCTTCTACACTTTATAACTCTGTATCAGAAAACTAATTGTGAATGAAGATTGAATCATTAAGAACTGGTTTCTCATGTAGAGTAAATCTAGATCATATCTGTAATTCATGCTGCTGTTTTCACTATATAATACAATATTCAGCCCACATGCCTTCATGAACTCACATGTTAACTGTCGGAGGCTTACATTTACATTGTTTTATTAGCAAGAAAAGACAAACCTTTTCCTTTATTCAGTGTTTTAATATGTTCTGAATGTGTGCTTTGGGCATGATCCCAGCAGTTATGGCATGTTTGGGGATTGCAGTTTGCCTCACACTCAATGAGAAAGAAATGTTAATTAGATCTACAAATAAACAGAATTGCAGACGTGTTTCACCTGCCAAAAAACTGCATCAGAAACACCAGGACAGAGAACGGAGAAGAAGAGAAGAAGAGATGAAGAGGGCCTAATGGTGCAATGACAGGAGTGTAAAGATTGACTTATAAATGCTGTATGATAAACACTGATAACTCAAGTCAGTACCTCCTGCTCACAGCTGACTTTAAAAGGTCACGCATTGCCAAATTAAAACCCACACTCATATTAACATCAGCTCCTCTGATGACAACCTCATGGAAATGACAGATTAACAGAAAGTCTCAAAAACTCTTTTACACTTTTGGCCTGGGGTATTTATAAAATCTTTATCTTCTCTGCATTCAGACATTTTGAGTTGGTCTATCTGATGTTCTGTTTCTCTGCTGTCCTGAACAGGATTTCTGGAGACCAATAGCTCTTCAGGATGTATTATTGAAGTGATATTTGATTGGCTGTTGCTATGGGAGCTGGGAGACTCGTCGCTGTGGGTTACTAGCAGCAGGAAGTGATTGGTTGTTAGGTGGGGCTGTCAGAGGTGGATGTGTTCCATGTGCCAAATGTCAGGAGTTAGAAGGGAATAGATGGGAGAGTGCTGGCAGCAGTGATCTAACCCATTTTACATCTACAGACCTTATTCACGCTAGCGCCACTAGTGAGGCTGTGAGGGAAAGACTTACAGTCTCTTCAATGGGCTCTACTGCAGTTTAAAGGGTTTTTGGATCGTTCCACAGACAGAACATTGTTAAAATATCATTCTAAGCACATACAGCACACAGAGAACTCCAGACAACATGAGTTGTGGAAGCTCAGATGTGATCGAGGAGTTTTTTACAGCTTTATACCGTTCGTGTCGTTCCCTCACAGCCTCATTTTCACTCCCATCAGAAATCAAAGATGGCGCTAGCGTGAATAAGGTCTGTTGTACTCAGATTAATTGGATAATGCATTAAGGTTTTTTTCCCTCTCTCTCTTTTATGGAAAGAAATGAAAACATGATAATGGAGTTTTATTATATTTGTCTGTTGGAGCAAATGAGAACGCAACAATAATATTTGCTACAGTCTCCCATTTAGCTCTATAGAAATGTCCCCTCCTGTAGTTCCAAACCTGGAACTGGTGTTTCAACAGCACTGCTTCTCTCTCTCTCTCTCTCTCTCTCTCTCTCGTTCTCTCTCTCTCTCTCTCTCTCTCTCTCTCTCTCTCTCTCTCTCTCTCTCTCGGTCTTCTCTCATGAACGGGCAGAACAACACACTGATTGTGGCATTGTCTGTTACGGTCACTTCCTCCGGCCCTTATCACATGCCGAGTTGTGTTTAGTGGGATTTTACAGCTTCGGATTGGCTCACTCTCACTCATTTCACCCTGGAGACGGGTTCATTTTGTATAGCTCAAGTCAAGCTATCACTCAGTTGACCCGTTTTGAAAGTGCTTATGGTGTCATTGGTAAAGTCCTCTCTACATTATCTCTATTGCTCCATGTGAGAGAGTGCATCAGTTTAGGGTTGTTTGCTGTTAATACTTTGCACAGTGTATCAGCTCAAACACGCTAAAGAGTCACTGCAAGATGTCTGTGTGGAAATGACATGACTCTATATCACAGTTCAGTGACATGAAACCCCAAATGATTCCCTTATTTTACAGGAGCTGTGTTTGAACACACATGCACACACACGCATGCACACACTCACATGAACACACATGCGCACACACACACATGCACACACACACACGCATGCACACACACACACACACATGAACACACATGCACACATGTGCACACACACACTCACACATGCACACATGCGCACACACACACTCACACATGCACACATGCACACACTCACATGAACACACATGCACACATGTGCACACACACACTCACACATGCACACATGCGCACACACACACAAACAGGCACACATGCACACAATCACATGAACACACATGCGCACACACACGCACACACACATATGCACACACACACACACACATGAACACACATGCACACATGCTTACACACACTCACACATGCGCACACCGCACACACACATGCACACACACATATGCACACACACACACATGAACACACATGCACACATGCGCACACACACACTCACACATGCACACATGCGCACACACACACAAACAGGCACACATGCACACAATCACATGAACACACATGCGCACACACACGCACACACACATATGCACACACACACACACACATGAACACACATGCACACATGCGCACACACACACTCACACATGCGCACACACACACTCACACATGCACACATGCACACACACACACAAACAGGCACACATGCACACACACACATGCACACACACACACATGCACACACACATGCACACACACACTTCTCATCCAGGACCTCCTGCTGTGCAGTTAGCATGACTGTCACACACACTATCTTTCTAATGCTGTGTTTGTATGTGTGTGTAAAGATGGTGATGTGTGTGTGACATTAATGATTAAGATTCCAGACGGATTATAAACTGTTTCTACAACGCCTAAAGATAAGAAGAGTAACGTTTCCACTCCACAAATCTCTTACATCATTACCTTGTTTGACATTTTACTCTTGCATTCTTTTTCTCTATGTAATATTTACAGTGGAAATGTAATCATATCATAATTTACTGTCAGATTATTTGCGTTGTGTGTTTGCTGGTTATTATTATGATTGCAGTGATGAGCTCAGTGAAGCTGGATTCTGCTGGTTTGTGTTTCTCTTGATTGTGGAGGAAGCCTCCAAATCTCTTCCATGTGTTTCCGTTAACAATGAGGATATTAGATGAATTCGTCTGACATACACAAACACATAAATGAATGCAGTCTTATACAGGTGATGGGAAAGAGATCACAGCACATCATGCAGCATTTAGCAGTATTAGAGGAAGTGAGGTCAGGATGAGATGTGCCACACCTTGAGAGATGCATTAATAATGAGCAGTAAAGGATGGAGGGAATGAGCTAATTAACACCAACCCCCTCACCGCCCTTTAATCTCAAATCTATGCAACTATTACATTATAGTCATCCTGAAACCTCACCTCTACCCCTGAGCAATCATCTGAACACTAACAGTGCTTCCTGTTGCTGGTGGGGATGGGTCATTTACCGTCCAGCACTCTATAACCCACAAAAAACAAGTTAAAAACACTAGATATAATATTTCATTTTATTTACTAACATTACCAAGGGCCCGAAGTGCTGCGGCCTCGGCCGTGAGGGAGGCAAAGCAGTGGGTGTGGGAAAAGTTCGGAGAAGCCATGGAGAAGGACTTTCGGTCCGCACCAAAGTGCTTCTGGAAAACCGATCCGCCACCTTAGGAGGGGAAGCGGGGAACCATTCAAGCTGTATACAGCAAAGATGGGACGCTGTTGACCTCAACCGAGGAGGTTATTGGGCGGTGGAAGGAACACTTTGAAGAACTCCTAAATCCCAACACGCCCTCTATGGTAGAGGCAGAGCCGGAGGATGATGGGGATCAGATTCTATTTCCCTGGGGAGGTCACTGAGGTAGTCAAACAACTCCGCAGTGGCAAAGCCCCGGGAATTGATGAGATCCGACCAGAAATGCTGAAAGCTCTGGATGTGGAGGGGTGTCATGGATGACACGCCTCTTCAACATTGCGTGGAAATCTGGGACAGTACCTAAGGAGTGGCAGAGCGGGGTGGTGGTTCCCCTCTTCAAAAGGGGGATCAGAGAGTGTGTGCCAACTACAGGGGTATCACACTTCTCAGCCTCCCTGGTAAAGTTTACTCCAAGGTGCTGGAGAGGAGGGTTCGGCCGATTGTCGAACCTCAGATTGAAGAGGAACAATGCGGTTTTAGGTCCTGGTCGGTGGAGCGACGGACCAGATCTTTACTCTCGCAAGGATCCTGGAGGGGGCCTGGGAGTATGCCCATCCGGTCTACATGTGTTTTGTGGATCTGGAGAAGGCGTATGACCGGGTCCCCGGGAGAGACTGTGGGAGGTGCTGCTGGGAGTACGGGGTGGGGGGTCCCTTCTTAGGGCGATCCAATCCCTGTACGTCCAAAGCGAGGGCTGTGTCCGGGTCCTCGGCACAAAGTCGAGTTCATTCCATGTGGGGGTTGGTCTCCGCCAAGGCTGCGCTTTGTCACCAATCCTGTTTGTGATATTCATGGACAGGATATCGAGGCGTAGTCAGGGTGGGGAAGGTGTGCGGTTCGGTGGGCTGGGGATCTCATCGCTGCTTTTTGCAGATGATGTTGTCTTCATGTCATCATCGGTCCGTGACCTTCAGCTCTCACTGGATCAGCTTGGCAGTCGAGTGTGAAGCAGCTGGGATGAGGATTAGCACCTCTAAATCTGAGGCCATGGTTCTCAGCAGGAAACCGATGGAGTGCGTACTCCAGGTAGGGAATGACGTTTTGCCCCAAGTGAAGGAGTTCAAGTACCTCGGGGTCTTGTTCACGAGTGAGGGGACAATGGAGCGGGAGGTTGGCCGGAGAATCGGGGCAGCAGGGGCGGTATTGCACTCGCTCTATCGCACCGTTGTCACGAAAAGAGAGCTGAGCCGAAGGCAAAGCTCTCGATCTACCGGTCAATTTTCGTTCCTACCCTCACCTATGGTCATGAAGGTTGGGTCATGACCGAAAGAACTAGGTCGCGAGTACAAGCGGCCGAAATGGGCTTCCTCAGAAGGGTGGCGGGCTTCTCCCTTAGAGATAGGGTGAGGAGCTCAGTCATCCGTGAGGAGCTCGGAGTAGAGCCGCTGCTCCTTTGTGTTGAAAGGAGTCAGTTGAGGTGGTTTGGGCATCTGGTAAGGATGCCCCCTGGCCGCCTCCCTAGGGAGGTGTTTCAGGCACGTCCAGCTGGGAGGAGGCCTCGGGGAAGACCCAGGACTAGGTGGAGAGATTACATCTCCACACTGGCCTGGGAACGCCTCGGGGTCGCCCAGTCAGAGCTGGTTAATGTGGCTCGGGATAGGGAAGTTTGGGGCCCCCTGCTGGAGCAGCTGCCCCCGCGACCCGACTTCGGATAAGCGGTTGAAGATGGATGGATGGATGGACCAAGAATGGTCTTAAAATAAGATAACTTTATCAAACTCTGCTTTAATACCGCGCACACACATAAGTCCCGCACGTCTGATCGATTAGTGCCAAATAAATGTTGTCTTGATCTCCTGCTTCAACGCCAGCTGTACACATAATATATCTCTATGTGGAGTGACCCACAACGACAAAACCGTGTGAAGCAAAAGAAGTTCACTGTTATCAGCACGATCCGTTCTGAAGATATTAACTGACATGAATATTTATTTAAAACTATATTCACTTTTTAATAACTTACAACCAATCGCATGTATAGCTAAAAGTAGAGCAGAAAGTCCACGTATGTGATCAATTAAATGTTAAATGTAGGGCTGATAAAAATCAAATCAACGTCGTGATATGTTGTGATTAATTAAACACACTCATTATACAGTAGTATAATGTTACAGTAGTATAATGTTACAGTAACATAAAGTTACAGTAGTATAATGTTACAGTTTGCTTTCACAGACGTCCCGGCATGATGATTTACATGAAATATTGTAGTGTCATATGTAGATTAATGTTCTTGTTTATTCATCAGGTGTATATTTATATTTCAATGTATCGATTTTAATATGATTAAAACAAATGTATATTTATGATCCCTGAACTAATGATGATTGATTATAACTGTTACGTGTTTTAAGGGCTTGTTGAACGTGTACATTTACCCCGTATGTTTCTCAAATGACAGAATATTCCACAGATGCTTTAAAACAGTGTGTTATCATCACACTGATGTACTGCTGCTGCAGATCACACATGCATCTCATGTCTCGTCATTAAACCGTGTGTGTTCTTCAAAGCAATGCTTTATTTTTTCTCCTTTTTCTCCCCAATGTGGAACGCCCAATTCCCAAAGCGCTCTAAGTCCTCGTAGTGGCGTAGTGACTCGCCTCAAAGAACGAATCTCAGTTGCGTTACCGTGGAGACATAGCATGTGTGGAGGCTTCACGCTATTCTCCGCACCAGTGTATAGAATGTCTATGGGACTACGGTGTTGTGCGATTGTAGGCTCCGTTTGATAGAAGGTCTCTGCAGGAACTGCTTTGCGATAAGAAAACAGCGTATCCACGTGTTAGCAAAAAGCATGGAGTGGTGGTGGCGTAGTGGCTAAAGCACAGGGCTGTTAATCAGAAGCTCACAGGTTCACATTCTCACCATTGTGTCCTTGAGTAAGGCACTTAACTCCAGGTTGTTCCAGGGGGATTGTCCCTGTAATAATTGCACTGTAAGTCACTTTGGATAAAAGCGTCTGCCAAATGCATAAATGTAAAATGTAAATGTAAATGCATCACATCTCCATCACTCATATTTTCTCAGCTTCCCGATTGATGCCCTGCACGTGATGTCCCGCGCCCCATGATATTGTGTGGTCTGCGTGGTGGTTGACCTCACTACAGGCTATAAGAGTTTTTCTCTGATGATCAATAACAAACCTCCTGTATCATCGGTGCACACTACACATGCTCCATCCTGCAGTGCGTCACCTGTTAGTGCACTATGTGTGTAATGTGTTGCCATTGATTAATGCAGCTGTTTGTATCTACTGTTTCCTGTCACCTTATAGTCCTGTTGGTCATTTGTCCTGTCTGATTGTTGACCTGAGGAAGTCAGCTGTCTTCTGTTGCTTTTGTTTCAGTAATGATGTCATGTAGATTTGTTCTGGGAACACTCTCTGAACCGCAGTACACAGAGAAATGCAGTTTTCATGATGTCTGTGGTGTTCTAATGGCCATATTGACTCACTGTTAGGATTTCCGGAGCAACATAAATGGGAGCGTTAAAATTTGTAATTTATCAGCTATTAAAGCCAATTATATTCAACCATCTCTGAATTATTGATCCATTATTAATAATAGATGTTTTTCAGAAGTGCAGGAGTGTCATTAATGTTTGTCTCATTTACATGTGCTGAACATACTGAGAGCCTGTTGGAGCGGTCATACTCCTCTTCATCATAATCATCTTCCTCCTCTTCATCTTCATCTTCATCCTCCTCTTCATCCTCCTCTTTATCATACTATTCATCCTCCTCTTCATCATAATCATCTTCCTCCTCTTCATCTTCATCTTCATCCTCCTCTTCATCATCATCATTCTCCTCTTCATCATCATCTTCATCATCATCATCTTCATCCTCCTCTTCATCCTCCTCCTCCTCCTCATCATCTTCCTCTTCATCCTCCTCTTCATCCTCCTCTTTATCATCCTCTTCATCCTCTTCTTCATCCTCCTCTTTATCATACTATTCATCCTCCTCTTCATCCTCCTCTTCATCCTCCTCTTTATCATCCTCTTCATCCTCCTCTTCATCCTCCTCTTCATCCTCCTCTTTATCATCCTCTTCATCCTCCTCTTTATCATCCTCTTCATCCTCCTCTTCATCCTCCTCTTCATCATACTCTTTATCATCCTCTTCATCCTCCTCTTCGTCCTCCTCTTTATCATAATATTCATCCTCCTCTTCATCCTCCTCTTCATCATACTCTTTATCATCCTCTTCATCCTCCTCTTCGTCCTCCTCTTTATCATCCTCTTCATCCTCCTCTTCATCCTCCTCTTTATCATCCTCTTCATCCTCCTCTTCATCATCCTCTTTATCATCCTCTTCATCCTCCTCTTCATCCTCCTCTTCATGTATATGTGCCTGATATACTGTGAAATACTGTATGTTAACATTATTATTCCCCGTTCTCCAGTGTTGTTCAGCTATCACTAATAGCCCTATCATTGGTTTTCATTAAACATGTATGTATTTGATCAATTATTTACACCCTTATTAACAGTATTGCAGTGGTGAAGGGTTACAGGCAGAGCAGTGAACTGGAGATATAACGAGACGGGTTTCCTCTTCAAGCATGAACCGTTCTAGCGGCACTTTCTTGATCATCAACATTTCGACCACTCTTCTGAAATTACAGTATGGATTTGTATGAATTATTTGTGATTATTTTGTAGCTAGATGATAGTCTTTAATTGATTCAGATCCACTTACCCACACAAGTCACTCATGCTTAAGGTCCTAAACTACGTTTAGTGCATCACTGAAGCTGATGGAAACTCACATTATCACTAAAATGTCACAAATGTCGACATAATATTTTTCTGTTTAACTCAAGCGCATTAACTCGATGTCGATACATCAGATGTCATGAGAAACTGGTTTGGAAACTTTCTGTCGATAAAATTGGCATTAATGCAAAAATGTTAACAGTGTCACGTGACAGAGTTTGCCCCAATCGTTCGCCTGTGTTACCATGACGACAGTATTGATAGCAGATTTATTGTACGTGATTATGGATTGATCTTTACGGTATATTGAGCCGATCGGCAAACGGGACACTCCAGGAGTGCAACACAAATATCTCCTGCACATTGAACAAGTGAACGGCCGCTGTTAGTGATTAATTTAATCGCAGTAATCATCCGTTTATTTATTAAAGTTGCTTTTTCTCACCGTTCAAAATACACAATACTGGAGAAAAGATTCATATAACACATAATCCAATTCTATTAAATAAATGACCAAATGAAAAATATGATATTGTTAGATCTATATATGCCTTTCTTTACACAAACTATCAGTCACACATCAGAAACACATCCATGATGACACTGGAAGTTTCTCCACTATTGCTGCAGATTATCAGCTTGAACAGGGTCATGACGATTCACTTTCGGGTCGTAACCGATGGCAACCTGTGATATTACAGTCCTATCAGAAGGGCAACTCCTCTTATGATTGCTAAACTGACTCATTTCAGTGAATTGTCTCAATAATCTCCATTTTACCCAAACTACAGAGGAAAACAATTAGTGACATCTGTGAGGTGAATTAGTCATAAACACTCATTTCTGTTTAAACGGCTTCAGGGCAGATTTCTGCTGCCATAAAAAAAACTTATATGACAAAGTGTTTTTTAAGCATGATGTCATCACGCACACCAATTGTATCGATTAAAGGTCATTTGACTGGAAACGGCAGAAGGCAGTTGACTTTGTCATTAACAAAATAGTAGGAAAGGTGGATGAAATCTAGACAATAGATAAATTGCAGGAATACCAAATTATTATTTGATATCTGTTAAAACAACTTTTTTAGTTAAACTTTTAGCATAGCTATTGGTTAGTAGCTTAATTTGAGCCCATTTTAGGATAAAATAACTGTTCCATCAGGGGAACCGTCCCGTACAGGATTATGCTGTGGAGTTTTGTGGACTGTGTCACTTGGTGGACTTTAATGATATTGGCCTCAAGGACCTTTTTTGTGCCAGTCTGCTCCAGCATGTCTGGAGGTGAAGTTAAATAAGGACTCTTAATAAGTACTCTGATTTTGCCCTGCACCTTGGTGGTTTTCAGTTTACTGTGGGAGTGGCGGATGACGCTCATGGCCGCCCTGACCTCTCAGTTTCCTGTAGCTCCGCCCTCTGTGTCCCCATTTTGCCTGGTCCGGTCTGCACTGGTCTCTCCAGCCCCATTTAGCCCCTGTGGTCCTTTGGTGCCCCTGCCTAATGTCTCAAGGCTGAAATGTGAAGAGTAACCGAATAGAGATTTTGGTGTTCAAATACAGGCACGATGAACCGTTAACCGAATAACAACTATCTGCGCACATCCCTAATCTAGAGATAATTCTTTATTGATGAAATCGATAAACCAATACCCCTCCCCATCTAGAATTACCCGGACCTGCTGGCCGAGGCTGATTCTCCCAGTTCACTTTTAGAAATCAATAAATCACCGCAGTCACCTGTACTCTCTTTCTAACTGTGCCCGATCCTCTCCCATCTCTCTCATATCTGATTACTCTGCTGGGCATACCCATGCATATCCTCTAAGTCATCTGTGTGCAGCTGTGTTGTGCTCCGGTCGTGTGAACGCCCTGAGTCGTGAGATGTAAGCGCGGGCGTACATGAACTGTTGCTCTCACGCAGTCTCATGAACACGCACAGCAACAGTCGAGGTCAAGATTTTCTCGAAATAATAAATGACTTTTTGTTTTGTTTTTCACCAAACTCTAACTTACACCTTCAGAACAAGGAATTATTTATTAGACTTTTAAATTGAACGTTTTGAAGCTTGAAGAGATGGGCACTGTCCATCAGCAGGGCTATACCTAACTAACTTTTTATTTCTCTGTTCGGTGTATTTGTACACATTGGACTGAATCTTCACTGCTAGAGATGTTAAAGAACTCTCCTGTGATTACTGCAATTATATCATTTTTAACACTAATTAAAGGTTACCTATGATTTGGGCTATTGAATATTCACTTGCCTGTCCTCTCTCTCTCTTTCTCTCTATCTCTCTCTGTGTGTGTGTGTGTAGGACCCCAGGAGCAAGCACAAATTTAAGATCCACACGTATGGCAGTCCCACATTTTGTGACCACTGTGGATCTCTTATATATGGACTCCTTCACCAAGGGATGAAATGTGACAGTAAGTACAATACTAATAAGAACATTTATTTTTCAATCAATCAGATATGCCGGGTTGTTTGTTGTTGGCACATCTAATCTTTTATCACAAATGAAACTGTACAGTCAGGTTTGTATCATGATATGATGGCCTGTGGTATGATCTACATGAGGTCCAGAGATCTGCCCTTTCATTACCTGAACAGTATCACTGTCACATATTTAGGAAATACAATTGCTTCTAAAAAGTATAAAACCAGAGAAACTTGATAAATGCTGAATATATTGGGAAAAAACAGACAAAGCAATATAGAAATGATCTCATATCTCAAGTGATTTCATTTGTTCAGGGCCAGTGACGTGCGGTGATGTCTTAAAGAGGCTAGGCACTGAGTTATGAAAGCCAGATTACCTGATTTATTGTTTAAGCTAATAATACGTAATAACAGTGAACGTTACACACAAGCGCGGCATATCAAGAAATGTACAAATCAGGATGAATTATTTGTCAATAATAAAAAAAATTTTTTTAAAAAAAATCAGGATGTATATCGTGTACTCTCTCTCTCTATCACAGACACACACACACACACACACACACACACACACACACACACAGTGAACGTTACGCACAAGCGCGGCATATCAAGAAATGTATGTATTTTATATATGTGTTATATATATATCTTCATTAGATATTATTATACAAAATTCAGTAGTCAAAAGTTATTTTTTTATGTGCAATCTTCATCTTTATAACAGAAGATACAATACAACAATCCTTTACCTTTTCATTGTGGTAGGTTATATTCAGCTTCCTTTGCTCGTCAAGTGCAAGGTCGATCCGAGATTTTCAGTGTAATTTGACACTGGATGTGAGCTGACGACTTTTCATGCTTGGTTAAAGCTGCGGGCAGGTTGTTCAAATCATAATATCCCGCTGAAGTCCAAACAGTCTGACTGGTTGAAAAAAGCAGGCAGGGATAGCAGTACAGCCGCTGATTGTTAGCACAGCCACATAGCCAATCTTTTCTTACATACAAATCAGTTTGAAATGATCGGATAATTTTTGTGCCCTTTTGCTGTACTAGTCCATCTAAGGCTGGCGTAGACCTCCCTCTTGCAATTAACTCCTATTTGGAATTAAAATCGAGCTTGGAAAAATTTTGTAATTCCGTGATTACGGCCGGTGCTGTCATTTTGATTTTGAATTTGGCGGGGATTAGGCATGTACGCTAGCTGTGGTGTAATGACGTTAGCAACGCAAAAGTCCAGGAATATCTCGATTTTAATTGGTCCATGTCTGATACGTAACGGAGATGATTACGGGCATAACATATTTACGTCAAAAGGCACAGCAGATTTGTGCTTTTTGCCGTACATGTTAAAGAATACAGGATCGAAGTGCGCATGCGCAACATGGGTTTTCCGCGTGTCGTCTGCAATGAATGGACCGTAAAAGCACTGCTTACTCTACCATTTGTTTTTAGTTGATTATGCGTAACTGCTACATTTGTCATCATAACGTCTAAACAATTGGAATAACACACATATTGCATATATAAATCACAAGAATAAAAAGTAAAAATATAAATACAAGTTTATTATTTAATAAACATTTTATTTTTGAATTTTGGCAGGGTAGGCAGTGCCTAGTTTGCCTACCCAGACCGCACGTCAGTGTTCAGGGCCTTCATGGCTGCTCAATGTATGCTTATTTTAAAGGGCTTAAAATGAAAATGCAGCGTAGCATGAATAAGCGTCAATGTAGCCAATTAAGGATGTTAATTATAAGCTCATATACTAAATAGTAAATATACTAACAACTATTTCACAAGAGGATTCATCCCTTTGGTAATGTGTGTTCACAGCCTGTGATATGAATGTCCATAAGCAGTGTGTAATGAATGTGCCGAACCTCTGTGGGACAGACCACACTGAGAGACGAGGACGTCTTTACCTCAAGATCGAGGTGATCGGAGACAAAATGCACATCACAGGTGAGATACCAGTTATCACATACATGGCCAATAATCCTCTAAACCCCATGACCTTATAGAACCTTATAGAGAGCTGGAAACATGTGCCTTTGGACATACATGAGCTCAGGAGAGGTGGAGACAGACTCTGTTTCAGAGAGAATTATTTTGGATTTACACATTAAAAGTTTTACCAGGTTTAAATGGAGACTAATTTTTTTTATCTTAGGCCTAATTTGTAATTTTTGTTGTTGATGTGAGAATTGTTTTTAATTGATGTGTAATACAGTTTCAACACTCCTGTGAAAAACTCCTGTCTGTAAAAATGTTGCTCATGCACTTCATGTATATATGTGTATATATTCTGTATGTGTAGAGCACACATGGGCAATTTACGGCCCTCCGCATGGCTCATTTATCCTAAAAGTGTTTTTTCTTGCTTTGAGATCTAACACGCCTCCACACGCATTTAACATGCTCAGGGCTCCAGATAAGAGATGCAAATCCCCCCAATTAGAGATTTATACTTGGGAAAATCTGGAATATTCTGCCTAATATTACACTTATTTTGTGCAATCTGGCAACCATGCATTCCACTACAGTGTTTCGAGCTCTCGCTTTCCCCTTTGAACAAACTTAGTGACACTCCGTGTCCATTCTTGAGGCTGCTGGCCAGTTTGGTGCTACTAAGATCACATGCAATCCTTCTCAGTGATGAGATCAAATATAAACAAAGATCTCGGCATCATTCACTCGTGAGCCAAATCAAGCGATGAATATGTATCTTTTATTGGTGTAATGTAGAAAAGTCCCCTCGCACCTGTATGTTAATGTAACTCTTGCAGTAATCGTTCATCGTTGTCATGCAGCCGGTGTTATTCAGTTGTGTGCTGAAAGTCAAACCATTGACGAGACCCGCATCATGTGTGTAAACGGGACCAAATACATGCAGAACTTTCTATCTCGAAAGGAGCAGATACAATGTGGCCCCCTATGAATTACTTCAAGACTGTGTGGCCCCTGTACCAAAATAATTGCCCACCCCTGGTGTAGCCATATTATGAGCACTGAGTTGGACTTGTACAGGCACGTGTTTCTAGAGCGGTTATTGAACCAAAGAACCCGTTCGACATTAAAGAATCAAACCTACAGGCTGAATCGAAAGTCACGAATGTGCCCGGTCCCACGAACTGTCGAAGATTACCGAGGAGTCTGACGTGTGTGCTGCTGATATGAGCACGCGTGATCCGAGGACGAGCCGTGTTTGTGCATCAGTGTCTGTATTGGGTGCTTTAGGTGGAAAACTTTGATGTAGGAAACTTTCCCAACATGTCATCAATATTAGTCAGTGGTATTCCATATGCAGGATCACAGAATGAAACGATGAAGACAATAAACACCATTATTATAATAACAATCTGCATTATGTGTTCACATGTGGCTTTATTTAAATGTTTGAGTGTGAAAATCATGACACTGGGATGTTGGAATTATGTTCTAGTGATGTCATTATGTGATGATGTAACGGAACCGCTGATCTGTTTTTAATCCGGTTCATGGAAATGAATCAGACTTCCCATCACTAGTCACAATACAGGAAACACAGAAATAATACTGTGTGTACAGTATGTTCATGTATGTCTTTCACTGATTTAAAAAGCCCCATGCTGTACTTGCACATATTGCATATGCAGAAACACACACATTTATGTCCTTTATACAAGACATATATCTATATTTGTTAAGGTCTATTGCGTTTAAGCTATTTATTAATTCTCATTTGCTCTGCGTGCCCGTCATCATCCATGTTAATCGAGGGAGAATGTCATGCACATGTGCTCCGAGTGTTTAATGATGGCCTGAGGGGCACATTTGCCTTTGTCCTGTAGCCAGTCAAAATCTTTTATCATAGGCATGTATGTCAAGCATAGTCATCAGAAGTTACTGCTCTTGAGTGCAGACCTGCATAGCAAACTTCTCTGGAAATTTAAGATCATTTTATTCTAATGTGTTGCTGGTTGGGTTAGTTCAGGGGTTCTCAATGGGGACGGTACCGCACCTCCGCTAATGCACCTGTATGGCCCTGTAGAAGTCTTCATGAACAGAGCAGCACGAGCTCAGAGCAGGTGCCTTTTTATTCACAGACTGGTCTCGATCTTTCAAAGTCTCTGATCGAACCACGGCACGAGATGTTCCTGATTTCTGTTCGACACAGAATTCTCTGGTGCAAACCTCTAGTTTGAACACTAGTTTAAAACCACATTAAACGACATTCTAAATAGGATTGACAAGATGAACTGGAGAAAACTCAGTGACATGCACAAATCACAACTCTTTCACACATCATCACCCTTGAATTTACTATAGTAACACTAAATGTTGTGAACATCCATGCTTCTGTGTGCTTACCATGGTCTTATTACCAATACCACTGTTAAAGCTATTAAAAACTCAAATAAAATATATGTATAAATATACATTGGCAGCCAAAAGTTTGGAATAATGTTCAGATTTTCATGGTTTGTACGTAAATTGGTATTTAATTCACCAAAGTGGCATTCAACTGATCACAAAGTATAGTCAGGACATTACTGATTTAAAACAGCATCACTATTAATTTGATGAAGATAAAAGTAATTTTTTATCAAATCTAGACAGCAGCATCACTCCAACACCTTATCCTCGAGTAATCATGATAAACTGATCATTTGATACTAGAAAATCACTTTATATCAAACACAGCTGAAAGAAGTTTGGGTCATTAAATGAAGCTGAACGTTGTCTTTGTGTTTGTGTTTGAGTTGGCACAGTGTGCAATAGACTGACATGTCTGAAGGTCAATATGAGGTCACAAATGGCCAAACAGAAACAGCTTTCTCTAGAAACTCGTCAGTCAATCATTGTTTTGAGGAATGAAGGCGATACAATGCTTGAAATTGCCAAAAAGATTTCATCCAAAGGTGTAGCTACAGTCTTCAAAGATAAAGCACAACTGTCTCTAACAAGGACAGGAAGAGATGTGGAAGATGTGCAACTAAACAAGAGGAACATCAGAGTCTCTAGTTTGAGACGCCTCACATGTCCTCCGCTGACAGCTTCATTGAATTCTACCCGCTCAACACCAGTTTCATGTACAACAGTAAAGAGAAGACTCTCATGGGAAGAACTGCAAAGACACTTTTGAAACAGAAAAACAAAAAGAAAAGGTTTGAGTGGGCAAAGAATCACAGACATTGGACAACAGATAATTGGAAAAGAGTGTTACGGATCTGAACCCCATTGAGCTTTTGTGGGATCAGCTGGACTGTAAGGTGCGTGAGAAGAGCCCGACAAGACAGACACATCTATGACAAGTGCTACAGGAAGTGTGGGGTGAAAGGTCAAGTGCTACAGGAAGTGTGGGTTGAAAGGTCAAGTGCTGCAGGAAGTGTGGGGTGAAAGGTCAATTGCTACAGGAAGTGTGGGGTGAAAGGGCAAGTGCTACAGGAAGTGTGAGGTGAAAGGTCAATTGCTACAGGAAGTGTGAGGTGAAAGGTCAATTGCTACAGGAAGTGTGGGGTGAAAGGGCAAGTACTACAGGAAGTGTGAGGTGAAAGGTAAATTGCTACAGGAAGTGTGAGGTGAAAGGTCAGTTGCTACAGGAAGTGTGGGGTGAAAGAGCAAGTGCTACAGGAAGTGTGCGGTGAAAGGTCAATTGCTACAGGAAGTGTGAGGTGAAAGGTCAATTGCTACAGGAAGTTTGAGTGAAAGGGCAAGTGCTACAGGAAGTTTGAGTGAAAGGTCAATTGCTACAGGAAGTTTGAGTGAAAGGTCAAGTACTACAGGAAGTGTGGGGTGAAAGGGCAAGTGCTACAGGAAGTGTGGGGTGAAAGGGCAAGTGCTACAGGAAGTGTGGGGTGAAAGGTCAAGAGCTACAGGAAGTGTGGGGTGAAAGGGCAAGTGCTACAGGAAGTGTGGGGTGAAAGGGCAAGTGCTACAGGAAGTGTGGGGTGAAAGGTCAAGAGCTACAGGAAGTGTGGGGTGAAAGGTCAAGAGCTACAGGAAGTGTGGGGTGAAAGGGCAAGTGCTACAGGAGGTGTGGGGTGAAAGGTCAAGTGCTACAGGATGTGTGGGGTGAAAGGTCAAGTGCTACAGGAAGTGTGGGGTGAAAGGGAAAGTGCTACAGGAAGTGTGGGGTGAAAGGGAAAGTGCTACAGGAAGTGTGGGGTGAAAGGGCAAGTGCTACAGGAAGTGTGGGGTGAAAGGGCAAGTGCTACAGGAAGTGTGGGGTGAAAGGTCAAGAGCTACAGGAAGTGTGGGGTGAAAAGGCAAGTGCTACAGGAAGTGTGGGGTGAAAGGGCAAGTGCTACAGGAAGTGTGGGGTGAAAGGTCAAGAGCTACAGGAAGTGTGGGGTGAAAGGTCAAGAGCTACAGGAAGTGTGGGGTGAAAGGGCAAGTGCTACAGGAGGTGTGGGGTGAAAGGTCAAGTGCTACAGGAGGTGTGGGGTGAAAGGTCAAGTGCTACAGGAAGTGTGGGGTGAAAGGGAAAGTGCTACAGGAAGTGTGGGGTGAAAGGTCAAGTGCTACAGGAGGTGTGGGGTGAAAGGTCAAGTGCTACAGGAAGTGTGGGGTGAAAGGGAAAGTGCTACAGGAAGTGTGGGGTGAAAGGGAAAGTGCTACAGGAGGTGTGGGGTGAAAGGTCAAGTGCTACAGGAGGTGTGGGGTGAAAGGTCAAGTGCTACAGGAAGTGTGGGGTGAAAGGGAAAGTGCTACAGGAAGATGTGGGGTGAAAGGGCAAGTGCTACAGGAAGTGTGGGGTGAAAGGGCAAGTGCTACAGGAAGTCTGTATATTACTCCTAACTTTTGGCTGCCAGTGTGTATGTATATATATTTTCATAAGGAAAAAATTCTAAATGTATTAAAGATGAAATAGAAATGCCTAAATCCTAAAAAATAGGCTAACATATTTTTTTTATGAAAATTTGGTTTACAGTTATAACTAGAGATGACTGAATTAGAATGAATAAAAGCCAGATGAACAGAGAGTTACAACGGTCAGAATAAATTGAGTGTTCAAGTTTCATAGATGTCATAAATGACTTTACTGGTGTTAATATCTGCATCCTACACAATATAATCCCGTACTGTTGAATGAGCATTTCAGTGCAAATATTATTGGTCATTTCACTTATATTTGAAATATAATACAAATAATGTTCAAGTTTGTTCTCACATTCATGATGCACAAGCCTGCTGAAAAATATTATTACATCACAAAACTGTAAAATGATGTCATGCATCAAAGCTGCATCAAGCATATTAAGCAGTATTGTGTTTGGGGTTTTCTTTTTTGATAAAACAAAATCCCAGCTTTCAAATGATGTCACATAATTGGGATGGGGGGCGTCCTGGGGTCAGGGAATGACAAAGGGGGCATTCATCCAAAAAAGGTTGAGAACCAGTGGCTTAAAGCGGACCACTCATCATTTCAGTGGATTTTATGCTGTTTTATGGTGTTGTTCATTCATTGGTTTGAGTAATATAACTGCAAAATATTTCAAGTCTTCAGTTTTGATTAGTTCTGTGATGCTGTTCAGGCATGTTAGTGAGAATATATGCACAACCTTTGACCGTTTGCATGTCTGGTTTGCTTGTGGATGATTTAGTGGTGTTTTCAGCTGAGATGGACTCGGATGTGCATTTACTTATTTCTCTTTTGACTATGACACTATAGTGTGTTGTTTGTAGCCTGATCCTGACACTTGGTCTTGTTTTATGATACTGATAAACTCATTTCAGTACTATCGGAAGCTTTCATTTTCATACCTTCATGTTATTTCTCTGTGTTCTGATTTGATCTCTCACTTGGTTTGTTGTGTTGCAGTTGGAGAAGGCAGGAACATGATTCCCATGGACCCAAACGGATTGTCTGATCCATATGTGAAGCTCAAGTTGATTCCAGACCCTAAAAATGAGACTAAACAGAAAACAAAAACCATCCGTTCCTCCCTGAATCCAATCTGGAATGAGTCCTTTGCATTGTGAGTCCAAACATTATTATTGCTGATAGTTTTAGGTTTCTGACTTTTATTTGCTAATCTTTTGTCCAATATCAATATACTAAATCTACTCCCTCAAACAGGATTACTGTAAGATCCATTTTTTAAACTTTTTTGAGGCCCACAATTGGTGGAGAACCAGAGTGAAAGTGCTAATATAATACTGTGTGCTTGTGCGTGTGTGCGCGTGTGTGTGTTTGTGTGCGCGTGTGCGTGCATGCGCGTGTGTGTGTGTGTGTGTGTGTGTGTGTGTGTGCGTGCCTGCGTGCGTGTGTGTGTATGTGTGTGTGTGTGTGTATGTGTGCGCATGTGTGCGCGTGTGCGTGTGTGTTCCAGTAAGCTGAAGGCATCAGATAAGGACCGGCGTCTGGCTGTGGAGGTGTGGGACTGGGACAGAACCACCCGCAACGACTTTATGGGCTCAATGTCTTTTGGTGTGTCGGAGCTCATTAAGTCCCCAGTGTGTGGCTGGTAAGAAAGTGTCTCTGTCTCCAGTGTTTCTTAAACTATTGGTCGTGACCCTAATTGGGTTGCATAGCCATAATAAATGTGCAATTATTTCCTTAGAGTAACTGTAATTGCAAATGTACTGTGTTTGGTCTTCTTGTCCACACTGTTTGTGCTACCATGTGACAGGCTCATAGAACTAAGCTGTTGTGAGAAATATAGGACATATCTCTGCTCTTTTCAAATGATGATGTCACTGCAATGTCATTACGCATGCTTCGCACTGGAGTGTGTCAGGTGTCAAATGATGCGCTGCAGGTGATGGCCATGCGGCAAACTGTCCCTCTGCTTGTCCTTCTCAATCACCACTAATCATTCAAAGACAAAAAATTCAGTGATATTTCACATTTTATAAAATAGTGCCCAAAATGATTTATGTGGGAAAGCTCAAAGTTAGGAATTACTCTTAAAGGGGTCACGTCATTTTGTATTTTATTTCTTGAGGTCTACTTATTATTATTATAATTGTTATTATAATGATATATAATTATATTATTATTATGTTAGTAAAGTTTTCTTTTCTTATTAAAATTGTGTATTGATTCATACAGATAACAAAGAAAAGAAAAACATATATACACAGAATCAACATTTAACTCCCACTATTACCCC
The DNA here is from genome assembly GCF_025860055.1 of Xyrauchen texanus. Classification (NCBI taxonomy): domain Eukaryota; kingdom Metazoa; phylum Chordata; class Actinopteri; order Cypriniformes; family Catostomidae; genus Xyrauchen; species Xyrauchen texanus. Next base: position 15,318,384 of record NC_068288.1, read on the forward strand.
TCCCCAATCCCCAACCCCTCCCTGACCCCCAACAAACAACTCTGTGGTCACATATAAGTAAACAAAAAAAACAAAAAATAATATATATATATATATATATATATATACAGTGAGGAAAATAAGTATTTGAACACCCTGCTATTTTGCAAATTCTCCCACTTGGAAATCATGGAGGGTCTGAAATTGTCGTCGTAGGTGCATGTCCACTGTGAGAGACATAATCAAAAAAAAAATCCAGAAATCACAATATATGATTTTTTAACTATTTATTTGTATGATACAGCTGCAAATAAGTATTTGAACACCTGTCTATCAGCTAGAATTCTGACCCTCAAAGACCTGTTAGTCTGCCTTTAAAATGTCCACCTCCACTCCATTTATTATCCTAAATTAGATGCACCTGTTTAGCTGCATAAAGACACCTGTCCACCCCATACAATCAGTAAGAATCCAACTACTAACATGGCCAAGACCAAAGAGCTGTCCAAAGACACTAGAGACAAAATTGTAAACCTTCACAAGGCTGGAAAGGGCTACAGGGAAATTGCCAAGCAGCTTGGTGAAAAAAGGTCCACTGTTGGAGCAATCATTAGAAAATGGAAGAAGCTAAACATGACTGTCAATCTCCCTCGGACTGGGGCTCCATGCAAGATCTCACCTCGTGGGGTCTCAATGATCCTAAGAAAGGTGAGAAATCAGCCCAGAACTACACGGGAGGAGCTGGTCAATGACCTGAAAAGAGCTGGGACCACCGTTTCCAAGGTTACTGTTGGTAATACACTAAGACGTCATGGTTTGAAATCATGCATGGCACGGAAGGTTCCTCTGCTTAAACCAGCACATGTCAAGGCCCGTCTTAAGTTTGCCAATGACCATTTGGATGATCCAGAGGAGTCATGGGAGAAAGTCATGTGGTCAGATGAGACCAAAATAAAACGTTTTGGTCATAATTCCACTAACCGTGTTTGGAGGAAGAAGAATGATGATTACCATCCCAAGAACACCATCCCTACTGTGAAGCATGGGGGTGGTAGCATCATGCTTTGGGGGTGTTTTTCTGCACATGGGACAGGGCGACTGCACTGTATTAAGGAGAGGATGACCGGGGCCATGTATTGCGAGATTTTGGGGAACAACCTCCTTCCCTCAGTTAGAGCATTGAAGATGGGTCGAGGCTGGGTCTTCCAACATGACAATGACCCGAAGCACACAGCCAGGATAACCAAGGAGTGGCTCTGTAAGAAGCATATCAAGGTTCTGGTGTGGCCTAGCCAGTCTCCAGACCTAAACCCAATAGAGAATCTTTGGAGGGAGCTCAAACTCCATGTTTCTCAGCGACAGCCCAGAAACCTGACTGATCTAGAGAAGATCTGTGTGGAGGAGTGGGCCAAAATCCCTCCTGCAGTGTGTGCAAACCTGGTGAAAAACTACAGGAAACGTTTGACCTCTGTGATTGCAAACAAAGGCTACTGTACCAAATATTAACATTGATTTTCTTCAGGTGTTCAAATACTTATTTGCAGCTGTATCATACAAATAAATAGTTAAAAAATCATACATTGTGATTTCTGGATTTTTTTTTTGATTATGTCTCTCACAGTGGACATGCACCTACGATGACAATTTCAGACCCCTCCATGATTTCTAAGTGGGAGAACTTGCAAAATAGCAGGGTGTTCAAATACTTATTTTCCTCACTGTATATATATATATATAATCACACATTTAAAACTATGGTTCTATCTCCACTGCCCCTCCCCGAGAGCTCTCCAAGAACGCCAAATAGTTGCCCCATTTCCCATCAAACAAATTCCTTCTATATGACACTTACTCGAAAGCTGCCACCCTCCCCATCTCCATGCACCACTCTTGAAATGAGGGCACACCAGCTGACTTCCATCCCCTTAAAGCAATTTGCCTGCCGATCATGACACTGGTTAGGACCCAATTTTGTATGTGTATGTCCTCTATATTGATGACTGCCCCATCGCCTAAAACACAGTCTGGGGCAAAATGAAATTTGATTGACCAAAACATCACACATAAAACTGTGAAACTTCAACCAAATTCTTGGATCTTAACACACCACCAAAACACATGAGCCGTGTCTCCATCCTCTGATTGGCATCGCCAGCAGGTGGGCGTGTCTTACGCGTGTGGGCGTAACTGACCAAGCCTATATAATCTAGAGGGGGTCCAATAGAATCTGTGTAAAATCTTGAATTGCATCAGACGCACTCTTCCATCTCCAGATACAGACTTGATGTTTTTTAGAATCCTACCCCACACCCCCTCCTCCAATGCCAAGATTAAATCTTTCTCCCATAATCTCTTGATAGAAGTTAAAGCTCCGCCCCCCAGACTCTGAATTATCAGGAGTAACACACTGATGCCTCATGACCTTTCCCAAAAGCAGTAATCACCTCTCCCAGAGTATCTGCTGCTTTAGGGGGGTGTATGCTACTCCCAAAAATAATACAGAGCAGGTGTCACAGCTGTAAATACATATAAAACTGAGATCTGAGAATCCTAAAATGTTGAACCAGATTCTCAAAGGATCTCAACACTCTCATACAGGTCACCGAGTGTAGTGACCCCCCTCACAATCCACTCTGACCAGCAGAAAGGGGAATTATTAACACATAATTTTGAGTTCATATACTCGAGGCAACATTTAAATAAATGTCTGAATGAAACACTCTGGACACTTTTGTCCATATCGAGTGTAAATGTGAGATAACGGGTGTGATTTAACTTCTCCGGTTAGTTTGATAGAAAGGTTTTGCAATGGTGAAATAGGGGCAAGAACTTCCTGTTCAACACAAAATCAGGGAGGGGCTCTCTCAGGGGGAAGCGACCAATGAGACAAATGTCCAAATGCACAATAATATAACATAATCTTGGGAAGGGTTAGCCGACCTTTATCAATCGGCCTATGCAGCTTACTGAAATGTAATCTGGGATGTTTCCCAATCCAAATGAAGGACTTCACTCTGATATCAAACTGCTTGAAATAATAGAGTTGAACATCTACAGGGAGAGACTGGAGCAGGTTGATGAATTTTGGAATATAATTAATTTTAATAACATTAACCTTCCCAATCATAGATAAATGTAATGAAGCACACCTGCCCACAATGGGGTAAGAGGGCAACCCTGCTGGTGTCCCTATCCAGAATAAAATAATCAGAAATTAATCCATTTGTTTGAACCGCCGCTACCGGGTGTCTATAAAGTAACTTAATCCATCCAATAAAAGTATTCCCGAACCCGTACATTTCCAAAATCTTAAAAAGATAATCCCATTCTACCATATCAAACACCTTCTCAGCATCAAGTGAGATGCAGCGACCGGAGTCTGATCATTCACCACTGATCACATGATACGCCTGATGTTATCAGAAGAGCTGCGGCCCCGAATAAACCCCACCTGATCTATATGAAGAGATATCATAACTTAATCAGTTAGCCAAAATGTTTTACAATATTTTTACGTCTAGCTGGATCAGGGAAATTGGACGGTAACTCTTACACTCAATCTTTGTCCTGTTTAAGAATCAGACTGATCCGGGCTTGTGTCATGGTTGGTCTAGTTTTCCATTCTTTAAAGAATCCGTATAAACTTCTAATAAAAGTGGAGCCAGTTCTGTAGCATAAGATCTAAAAAAAATTCAGCAGCAACACCATCTGGGCCCAGAGCCTTGCCTGTAGGTAAGGCCTTAATTACCTCGCCAAACTCCTCCAGGGTTAGTTTTATTCATTTTAAGATAATTTTTTGTTCAGTCGTCAGTTTAGGGAGTTCTAATGGATCCACAAAGTTTCTAATATCCTCATAAATAGACGAAGATGTGGAACTATAGAGATCAAGATATAATTCTTTAAAAGCATTATTAATATCAATGAGGTAAATATTTCAGCACCAGCAGTTTTCACTGAGGGAATGATAGAAAAAGACTCTCTACTTTATATATCTAGCCAAAAGCTTCCCTGCTTTGTCCCCCAACTCAAAGTATGACTGACTTGCCCTGAATAACCAAAAGTCCACTTTCCGTGTCAAAATAGTGTTATATCTGTATTTCAATCGAGTCAGTCCTCTGAGGCCATCTGACGACATTCGGCACTTCAGCTCTGCCTCGGCACTTTTAATATTCCCTTCCATCTCCATGAGTGCTCGTGCTTTGGATTTTTTTGATGAATGAGGTGTACTGTATGATCCGAACCCTAAGAACCTCCTTAAATGCCTCCCAAGCCACGCCCACAGAGGATACTGAGCTCCAGTTGGTCTCCATATAAACATTGATTTCAGCCTTTAACATTTGTTGGAAATCTGGATTTTGCAAAAGGGAAACTTTAAAGCACCAACTATATGATTTCCTTTTCTCTGTATGTGGCGACACCTCTAAATTTACCAGGGTGTGATCTGAGACTGAGATGTTTCCCATTGAGGAATGAACAACAGATGAAATGAGGGACTTCGATATAAAAAAATCTATTTTAGAGTAAATCTTATGGACTGATGAAAAAAATGTATAGTCCCTACCAGATGGGTTCAGAAGTCTCCAAATATCTGTAAGATCAAGATTTTACACATCCTGAGAAGCATCAATGTTGCTCAAGGGGGTTTACATACTTTTGCTTCACTATGATCAAGAACTGAATCCATCAATAGATATTAAAGTCTCCTCCTAATATTATATCATGAGGGGTGCCAGTAGCTTGCAACATCACTTTAAGATCTATAAAAAAGCTCCAATCATCAGCGTTATGTGCATAAATATTAGCCAAAATCAACCTTTGCCCCTGAATTTCTGCTAAAACAATAATGACTCTTCCTAATTTATCTTTAATCTGTTTGAGACATTTGAATTGTAGATGTTTATTCATCAATGTAATGACTCCCTGCTTCCTGTGTGTAAAGATGCGTTTCTTGAAGAAACACAATATCATATTTCTTACGCTTAAGAAAATAAATAACCTTCCTTCTTTTTATGAGGTGCCCAACCCATTCACATTCCACGTGGGGAGAGACAATCCACTCATCTTAACATTTGACATAATAGGAATAATAGATTGTGTGCCAAAAACAAAATTATAAAAGACCACATTCAAGCATTAGTGCAACAATCAATCCCCAAACTTGCCCCCGAACCAAACAAATAGAAAAACATGCGCATTAAACCCCCGCAAGTCAGCACCATCCCTGTGCCATCCCTCTAAACTCAAACAGTTCATGTACTCCTACGAAAGCCCCACAACACTGTTGCCATCGCTCAAGTCCGGTTTATCTACATACATTTTGTGAGACAGAATTACACAACAAAAGATAATTTATAAAACAAACTCCAGCCGCTAGCAGAACCAGCACAAAAATAAACAAAAAAGGCTTTCAGTTTCCTCGAAATTTTGTGGTATCATAAGTACCACAAAATAACTTTGATAACTTCATTGACTTTATGAAGGACATTGCTTGCTGGGGACATGTGAATATTTTGTGGCCATCCTTAGCATCTAATCTCAATTTGGACGGGAACATCAGTGCAAAAGCGATCTTCCGTTCATGTAAGTGTTTCTTGCATTCCTTGAATCCATCACATTTCTCTCGTCGAATTCACAAAGTCTGGGAACAAGAAAATGCTGTGGTTCTTCCAAGAAATCTCCTCGCCTTCCTCGAGATCTTTATCGATGATCTCAGAAATTTGGCCAGAACTGATCGGGGTCTGTCTCCTTCTGTCAAGTTCAGCAATTCTCACAGAATTTCCCTCACTTCACCGGCCAAATCTGCTCCCTGGTCCGTGGCCTTGTCAGGGGCATCAGCTTGAGCACGTAAGTGTCTTTTAACGTCTCCACAGCCCGAGGAATTATAATTATTTTACATATTGTACTCCTAGAACAGTTGATCAACTGAATGACTGAAAACAGAACAAAGTCTTCCCAATACTTATTATATTATCAGACATTGAAGATTTGGTGATAAAATAAGACGACAGTGTAAATATTCCAGACTAACACAAGCATTGAATGTGAAAGTTAATAAATCTGTATTCAGCTGTAAAGAGAGTTATTAGAGATGGTTTCCCCGTCTCTCTCCACATTTATACACTTCACATGTCCACAAAGATCAGATGTTTGTCAGGTGTGAAGTCACGCCGGGAGAGGGTCTGCCTCGATTGAATAGCCACTGAACAAAGGGTGTCCAGACACGCTCATTTCGGGCAAAATACAGGATGTCCTTGCTAACACAAGACAGTTAAGACAGCAGCTTTACAAGTGTGTACTTCCCCATCGTCATTCATCACGCTCTGCACTCATCTAACATAATCAGTTATTTAATCTCAAATCGATGATGCTTGAGAAATTATGGATGTGAGTAACCGTGTAACAGTCATAATCCGCTCTGCTCTGGAGTTCTGATCATGGATAATTATTAGGGCTGGGAAATTTAATGCATTCATTTCTGTGATTAATATTATTATGCGTTTAAAAAAATAAATGCGGTTTCATATTTTTTTTTTTTACTTCCTGAAATGTCGTGTAATGGGAGAAAGGTGTCCTGAGTTGTTCCTGGCAGGGTAACAAATAACATTATTGTCAGTTTATAGTATGAATCTGTGTTTTCAAACGGATGAATATATATGTGGGGTTCTGCACATATAGACGAGCTGGAGGGGTGATCTTAGAGCTCATGTCCAGTTCTGTGCTCGAGCCCCTCCATTATGGGCAGCACACCAAATCTGTTTACGCTAATGTGCTCCAGGACTATATTTGTATGTTTTATATTAAATAGCTTTGTCCGTAGTAAGCACAGTTTTAGCTTTAACTGTCTACTACAACTTAAAAGAATAAACAATTGAGGTGTTTTTGCAAACAGAACATTTATTACACTAATCCAGTGAGATAAATTACCAGCAGGGTTTCCAGTCCCAGATTATCACACCGTGTCTTATTTGGGCTTAAGCTCTGTTCTGACCTATAGATCTCACATGGGCACTGATGTTGTTCACAGGTCACTTCCTGTCAATCCTTTAGCTAACGTCACTCAAGTAATTCACGAAAGAGCCAAAAGAGAGTTATTTTGACATATTATAATGAAAATTATAGTCAAATGAGCAATGTTAAATGCAAAAGAACAACTTGAACATCAACCAGTTCTGCTTATATGAGTTAACGAGCTGCTGCAGTAACGAGCGTACACATGTGTCACTGTAGGAGTAATACGACTCCTCGTAGCGCGGACCGTTCCAGAAGTTAAAATCCCTTTCATTGATTGATCGTTTTTGTCATTATGGAAATTTATTTTTAACAATAGCTTTGAAACAGATCTGATATGAGATCAGAGGTCGTTAATGGATGATGGTATGTGCTTCTGTTGCATTATTTTAATTGTTTAAAAAATAAAAAGCATTTCATTAGCACAACCCGGACACACACAGTAAATACTTTAGGGATACATTCAAATGAATTAATTCATATTAATAACGAATACATTAAATATATGTCACCATTGGCTGACTATGAGTTTGTCCGATGATGTTTGTCCTTTGACCGCCAAAGTGTGTGAACAGTGCAGTGGACCAGCAACCCCAAAATATGATGATCCCCTTGCATGGGACCCCTTCCTAATATATATATATATATATATATATATATATATATATATATATATATATATATAGCAATATATCCTCATGTATACAGTAATGCAATAGTAGGTGTGATATTACACAGAGAACATATTGTTTGCTATATTAGGTTCATAATTCATCATCATTGTACTAAAGCCAAAGAATAAAACTAAAATATGTGTGCCGTATAAGATGCATAAACCTGAAGAGAAACAGTTCCAGTCCTGTGTACATTTATCACAACTTTCACAATAAATATTATGGTTGCAAGAGAACATTATAAAGATGAGAAACAGAAATACAAATGGTTCTAAGACAGATGAACAGTGGAAATAAATGAGAAATGTGGATTTGACATGTTTAGTCTTTTCTTTAATCTTTATTTAACCAGGGAAATAATCACATTGAGATAAATATCTCATTTACAAGTGAGCCCTGGCCAAGGTAGTAACACACAATATACATAACTACATAAAACAGATTACACAACATACACATATACAACAATAAAACAAGATTAAACGTTAAGAGCAAGTGCAGACAGATTTGAATAATTTGTTTAAATGTAACTTGAACTCATTTATAGAAATAAGTACATCAAGTTTCAATGAACTTTGGATCTCATTCCAAGCAGCTGATGCACTATATATAAAAGCCGTTTTTCCAAACTCTGTCTTCATTAAAGGAATATTTAAAAGAATATATCTACTTGAACGTAGATTATACCCTTGAATATTAAAAGTTATTAAGCTATTCATATATTGAGGAAGCTGGCCGACTAATGCCTTATATACAAGTATGAGCCAGTGTTTGTACCTTCTTATGTGAAGTGAAGGCCAACCTACCATTTCATACAGTGCACAGTGATGAGTGTGATATTTTGTGCAAGTTATAAATCTTAGAGCAGAGTGATAAACAGAATCTACTGATTGTAAGAGAGCTTTAGTAGTGTTTCTGTAAAAAACATCTCCATAATCTAAGATAGGTAAGAAGGTAGATTCCACCAACTTTCTCTTGGCTGACTGTGAGAAACATGCACTATTCGAAAATAAAACCCCAGCTGTAACCTTAACTTAGACAGCAGTTGTTTAACATGTAACTTGAATGATAAGTCCTCTTCCAACACAAACCCTAGATATTTGTAAGAGGAGACCAGTTCTATAGAGTTACCCTGCAACGTGTAAATAGGTGGTGGAGAAGAATCAGTCTTATGTTTCCTAGAAAAGACCATGTATTTTGTTTTCTTATCATTTAGGACTAATTTTAAAGAAAATAGGTTACACTGAACTAATTCAAATGCTTTCTGCAACTTTAAAATGCAATTATCAATAGAAGATGCAAAACAATAAATAATAGTATCAGTCGGCATATAAATGGATACTTATGCCTGATAGATTATCACCAAGATTGTTAATATATAATGTAAACAATAGGGGACCCAAAATGGACCCCTGTGGCACACCAGATTCAATGGTGAGCTTTTCAGAAAGAGACCCCTTAATTTGCACTCTTTGACACCTATTCTTTAAATAGTTCCTGATCCAACCTAATGCTGTTTCAGAAAGACCGATACAATGCAAACGCGACAAAAGAATACCATGATTGACTGTATCGAAAGCTTTAGTCAAATCAATAAACATCGCAGCACATGACCTTCCAATATCTAGAGCGAGGTAATGTCATTTAAGACTTTCATAGTAGCAGTTACTGTACTATGATTTTTTCTGAAACCAGACTGAAACCTAGATAAAATACTATTGTTAATTAAAAATTCCTTTAGCTGTTCGGTGACAATAGATTCTAAAATTTTAGCCACAGGTGATAGCTTCAAAACGGTCTGTAATTATTTAAAATGGTTGGATCACCGCCTTTCAGCAGGGGTACAACCAAAGCAGATTTCCAAACATCAGGAACAATATTCTGTTCTAATGATAAATTGAAAATATAGGCTAGTGGGCCAGCAATGATCTCGGCAGCCAATTTCAAAAATATGGCTCAATTTCATCAGGCCCTGTAGACTTCTTGATGTCTAGATTTTTTAAACCTTTTAAGACCTCACTTCTTGAAATTGGAGAAAAATTAAAAATCGGACTATCTTCTCTCAAAAGAGATGGATTTGGTATAACACTCACTGGAATTTCTTTAAAAATAGAACTTGAAGAAATAAAGTGCTTATTAAAAATATTTACCATAACCATATTATCATTAATGAGAATATCGTTTGCTAAAATTTGGTCAGGAAAGTCAATAGATAATGTGGAGGGAGACAGTGATTTGATGGTTTTCCAAAACTTTATAGGATTATTCAGATTTTGTGAGGTTTCTTTTAAATAATATTCAGATTTAGATCTGCGTACAAGAGCTGTGCATTTGTTTCTCAATACTCTAAATGCTACCCAGTCTCTTTCTGTATCTGAATTCCTCGCAGTGGCCCAAGCCAAATTTCTTTCATGAAGGAGTTCAGATAATTCATTTGAAAACCATTCGCAGCCTTTTACTCTGAAAGTTCTAACAGGTGCATGTCTATTCACAATCTTCAAGAATAAAGTGTGAAAATACTGCCATGCAATGGACACATCAGGTAATAAAAACAGTCTATCCCAGTCAGATATAAACAACTCATGTAGAAACCCCTGAATATCAAACAATTTAAAGTTTCTTTTAGTAATAATTCTAGGTTTTACTTTGGGAATTTTACAATTTCTTATAACCGCTATAGTGCAATGATCACTGACATCATCAGGAAAAACCCCTGTATAGGTGTATTTATGGGGCTTATTTGTTAATATAAGATCTATTAAAGCGGACTTGCTTGGGTTCTTATGATTTGGCTGTGTTGGTGATTCAATGAGTTGAGTGAAGTTCACAGAATCACAATATGCTTTGAACTGATCCGAATTTGAGGTCAGCCAATTCCAATTCAAATCACCCAATAATACAAGATCTTTAGAGAGTATGTCGTTTAGGACAGCTGACAGTGAGGTGAGAGCATCACTGACAGCTGCTGGTGGTCTATAACAACCTACTATACATAAATTACAATCCTTTCCATAATCCAGGTCAATGGCCAATAATTCAAACTGTTTAGGGAAAGAGACCGATTTAAGAACAGTTGCATGATAGTTCGATTTAATGTACATTGCAACTCCACCCCCTTTACTTTTACGATCAGCTCGAAACACATTATACCCTTCTAATGCAATAGCATGGCTTGAGATAGATTTTTTAAGCCACGTCTCAGAGATAACCAAAACATCTGCTTTAGACATCTTGGCCCATATATGTAATTGATCTAGTTTTGGCAACAGGCTACGAACATTTAGATGTACCATTCTGAGGCCTGATCTATTTGAAAAATCTAGAGGAGTTGAAACTACTCCCGCCGGACCAGGATTTGGATTTATACCGGCCAACAAAAGCAGCAACATTATCAAATATCGCTGCCTTACATTTTTAGATGTAGTACTACATTGATCATTTCGAGAGTCCGATACAGAGATCTTAGGGAAGAGAGTAAAGATGAGTAAGTTCTTTGTCCTTGTGTCAATTTGCGCGGAATTAATAACAGCCCGGAATATAAAAATAATGTCCGTACATTTGGATGGAAGAAGCATATGGAGACGCGACAGATACATCTCTTTTCTTCCGTTTTTGTTGGTGTGTCCCATAGTCCAAGCATGAAGATTACCATGCAAAAAAGCAACACCTTCATATTACCAGCTTTAGAAGTCAAAATCGTTCAGACTAAATCCGAGACAAAATTAAGCTCGCTCGAACAGCTCCACAACCCTGACAAAAGGGCAAAGAGCAGAGCGATATTGTGGAAAATATGAGTCCCATTTACAGGCAATCAGCGGCTGGACAGTTTAAATTAGGCAAGAAACGTCACCGACCTTGACTGCTATAATCCCCACCGCCAAATTAGTGCCATTCGTTTATTTACAAAATCACTATTAGACAAATGAATGCAATGAATCATGTGCCCTGAACGTAATAAGGAATAGGACTAGAGAAATAGAAATAAGAGTGTAACGGTCGACTAGCGCGTTTGCAGATGAGTCCGGAGAGCCGTAAAGTGACGACTGTCACACAATCATCCGTGACTTCTCTTACAAAACCTCCATTTCACTGCAGTAAACTGCACATTAATCTCATTCCTACAGAGTTGTTCAGTCTTCAACGTGTCAATATGTTTTAAATCACTGCACTACCCATAATGCCGTAGAGAAAGATCCACCAATCAGAGAATTGCAGCGTATAAATCCGCATGCTCCAATAACACTGTGAATGAAGTCATTGAGTCCTATACGCATTTAAAACCACGTATAGATTTAAATATATATGAATAATTTACAATTCATTTACATTATATCTCCTAATCTTCAACTTTAATACATTTCATCTGATAAAGTGGATCGCAAACCTCATGAACACTTCTAGAACATTGTTCTTTATTTATTTGTGTTTAATATATTTTTGGCTTCACAGCTCAGAGCCTTTATGGGGGATTTTATGAATAAAGTGTCTGGACGCGGTTGTGATGTTTAGTGAATCATGAAGCATAGTTTCAAAGAAAAGATTGTGTTATTATTTATTCACGGTCATGTCATTCTAAATCCACGTGCTGTTCATTTTACTATGCAGCACAAAACCATTTTTAAGAAGGTTTTTACAATCTTAATGCAGGTTTTGTCCATACAAGGGCAATTCATGAAATATATGTGTTACCCTGAGCATGCTAGCACACCTGTGGATAAATAACATGTCCCATCTGTTCATCTGTGACACAGGTATAAAATGTTAAATGAAGAAGAAGGGGAATACTACAATGTGCCCATTCCAGATAAAGATGATGGGGACACGGAGCTCCGACAGAAGTTTGAGGTGAATCTTTCAGAAGGGAAGGGTTCTGTACACAGGGTTATCTCAAAATCATCCGGGTCCGACAGATCAGCAGTTTTATTGTAGTAAACGATTGTTCAGTGTTAAACATTCATGAAGTGATTATATAATTCATTGTAATATAATTGTATATAATTAAGGATTAAAAATGGAAATAAATGTCATGATTTGCAGTTGTCTTTAGAAACGGATTTAAATATATGTTCTGAGCTCCCTGCGGCCCCGTGGGGGTCCCGCGACTCTTGAGCTTGTGCAGAAGGACAGTAAGTGTGGGATCTTGTCCTGTCAGTCATGTGTGGTGAGGTTACTGTTACTTTCCCGATGATGTTTTAAAGCAATATAAGAACTCGTCACTTTGGGTGATGATATAAATATTTGACATTAATGTGTTTTGCTCGTATGTGAACAGTGTGTGTGTGTGTGTGTGTGTGTGTGTGTGTGTGTGTGTGTGTGTTTACCCCTGTACTGTTTCAGGATCAGACATTAGACGACCGTCAGCAGGTGCGCGTGAGCAGCGGTGTATGTGTGTGTGTGTTCACTGGCTGGTTTTGAGTCTGGTTCATCGGCATCAGTGATTTTTTTTTATTTTTTTATAAAAATACAAAATATGTAATCAGAGTAACTTAAACAGTATTCCTGTTTCATCTTAAAGATCATACACTCGTAAAGACCTTGTGTGTGTGTGTGTGTGTGTGTGTGTGTGTGTGAGAAATATTGCATTATGTTTCAGCTTGTTGCATTATTTTATATATCTCTATATTTATTATTTGCTCTGAAATGGGTTAATAATTGCAAGAGAGATCACAAAATGAGTCTTTAGGAAACCTGTTTTTTATATAATTACTATGTTCATGTTGTTGCTTAATTAAATCATCACAAATGTATCTTTGGTATTCAGTATATTGGCCAGTCCTAGTGAGAATACCTGTATATAAGATATACTGAATGAAACTGAATGTTCTGCTGATATTGTTTGAGCTCAAGGCTTTGCAGAGCACCTTGGCCTGCCGACTGACTCCTGCATGTCATGATGGAGAGAGTTTGATCTGCCTAATAAAGCAAATGCATTAGAATTATTTACACTTCATCAGGAAGATTCAGACTTGTGTATTGTTTTAGATGCAAATGATGCTTTATAGAGTTGATTATGATTTACAGAGTTGATTAATACATTCTCATCATATACAGAAAGTTACAGAGAACATCTTCCAGCTCACTTGCACACGGCATCCCAAATGCATCATGAGGTTTTCTCAAGCATCTGAGTCTGTTGTGAGGTCTGGCTTGTTTTTATAGTTCTTGCTTGTTTATGTGCAGAAAGCCAAACTAGGCCCACCCAAAAAAGCCATTAAGCCTTCGGACGACAGTGGGTCCAGTTTACCCTCCAGCAGCGTGAACAGAGTCAGGCTCACGGACTTTAATTTCTTGGCAGTATTGGGAAAAGGCAGTTTTGGAAAGGTGAGTTTACCGTCACAATCTCATCCATTAAGACTATAGATTGCAGTGTGTGTGTCGAGGAAGTGCACAGACTGTGCTGATGAAGAAATGTGCGTTATGCATACTGTGCACATGCCATCAGCATCAGTCCCATCAGCAATGCGGACAACCGAATATACTTTGGCCTTAAGTATCCTCTAAATATTGCTTTTCTCGCTCAATGAAAATGAGAAAAGGGATGAAATGTATGCCATGATCCTCAGTGCCGTTTTGTGCTTTTGCTATCCTCTTTCTCAGGTGATACTGGCTGAGATGAAGTCCTCGGATACACTGTATGCCATAAAGATCCTGAAGAAGGATGTAGTCATCCAGGATGATGATGTAGAATGCGCAATGGTGGAGAAGAGAGTTCTGGCCCAGCAGGACAAACCTCCGTTCCTTACGCAGCTCCACTCCTGCTTTCAGACTGTGGTGAGGAATCACATATTCAAGACATTTTGCATCATGGTGGAGCGCTATAATATACTGTAACTGTACGGGCAAGGAGGAGGCGGGAACCAGCTGAACAGTAAACAAAGTTTAATGGTAAACTTAAAACCATCATAAACAAACATGCGAGGGGGCGTGTGCGTCTCTCTCGAAACGGCTTCTCCGGCTGCCCCTTATCTCGCTGATCAGATGATACAGTGCTGGCCGTGCTCCACAGCCACGCCCCCTTCCTCATCACACTCCTTCCCTGCCCGAATTAGTCCGGGGCACCACCGGTCTGACTAACTCCCCCCTATCTCCAGGGGGGAGACGCTGCCCTTCCAGGCGTTCTGTCAGCCCGTGGCCCACCCTGCCTCCTGTGAACCTGGTGAGAGAGACGAGGGGAGAGTGAGAAGGACTTGCTTGCCGGCTCCCGGACGCACTGTCGCCCGCTCCTCAACTGCTCCTCTGCCCTCTTGCGGACGCAGCTCGCTCCTCCCCCAGTGAATGGCAGCGAGTCCTCTGGCCCCTGGCAGATGGAACCACTCATCCCCTTCTAGGCGGATGGCAGCAGTTCCTCCAGCTCTTGGCAGCTGGCAAGCTTTGGCTCTGACAGTCCTCAGTAACGGCTTTCCAGCCGGGCACCTTCCAGTGTCCCAAACAGGGCATTGAGTGTTTGGGCATTTTATTCCCAGCAAATTTGTCTGATTTAGTCGCTGATTTAATTTAAGGTTTTTGAGCGATGTGGACAGGTGGGCTTCATTACATTTATCTATGATTGGGAAATGTAATATTATTAAGATTGACACGCCCACCTGCTGGCAATGCCAATCAGAAGATGGAGACACGGCTCATGTTTTTTGATGGTGTGTTAAGATCCAAGAATTTTGGTTGAAGTTTCAGAGTTTTATGTGTGATGTTTTGGGCACTCGGGTTTCGTTTTGCCCCAGACTGTGTTTTAGGCGATGGGGTGGATATCGATAAAAGTCTCATAGAGATTTGGGTTCTGAGCTGTGTGATGATCGCCAGGCAGATTATTTTGAGTGGTTGGAGGTCAGCTGGTGTGCCCTCATTTCGGGAGTGGTGCACGGAGATGGGGAGGGTGTCGGCTTTTGAAGAGGTGTCATTGGGAAGACGGAGTAACTTAGATTTGTTTGTCTGGAAACAAATGGGGAAATTATTTATAGTTATTGGAGGGCTCTCGGGGTGGGGATGTGGAGAGATTAGTGTAGTATTAGTTGAGTATGTTTATTTTATATATATTTTTATGTTTGTGTGTTTGTTTATATGATAATTAACAAAACAGATCAGAGTCGGATGTGAAAAATCATTTGGATTCAGTACACACAGAAAACCCAGACCTGCACATGCTCTCTCTCTCTCTCTCTCTCTCTCTCTCTGTGTGTTTGTGTGTGTGTGTGTGTGTGTGTGTGTGCGGGTGTGTGTGTTTTTGCAGCTGAAAGACACTTTCACATTGTGTCCATCAATTTCAGAAGTGCTATTTGGCTTATGTGTCTTCTCATTTTCCTCTCATTGTTTTTTTTTATATGTTCTTGTCATAGGATCGTCTGTATTTTGTGATGGAGTATGTTAATGGTGGTGATCTTATGTACCACATCCAACAAGTGGGCAGATTTAAGGAACCACAGGCAGTGTAAGCCATTCTCTCATTTTGTGTATATATGTGTTTATATATTATAAAATGTACACTGGCGGCCAAAGGTTTGGAATAATGGACAGATTTTGCTCTTATGGAAAGAAATTGGTACTTTTATTCACCAAAGTGGCATTCAACTGATCATAATGTATATTCAGGACATTAATAATGTGAAAAATTATTATAATGAAAAAAAATAAACTTCAACTACTTCAAAGAGTTCTCATTAAACATCCTCCACATGCATTAATGACAGCTTTACAGATCCTCGTTATTCTAGCAGTCAGTTTGTCCAGATACTCAGGTGACCTTTCACCCCACACTTCCTGTAGCTCTTGCCCTTTCACCCCACACTTCCTGTAGCACTTGACCTTTCACCCCACACTTCCTGTAGCACTTGACCTTTCACCCCACACTTCCTGTAGCTCTTGCCCTTTCACCCCACACTTCCTGTAGCACTTGACCTTTCACCCCACACTTCCTGTAGCTCTTGCCCTTTCACCCCACACTTCCTGTAGCACTTGACCTTTCACCCCACACTTCCTGTAGCACTTGACCTTTCACCCCACACTTCCTGTAGCACTTGTCATAGATGTGTCTGTCTTGTCGGGCTCTTCTCACACATCTTACAGTCCAGCTGATCCCACAAAAGCTCAATGAGGTTCAGATCCGTAACACTCTTTTCCAATTATCTGTTGTCCAATGTCTGTGTTTCTTTGCCCACTCAAACCTTTTCTTTTTGTTTTTCTGTTTCAAAAGTGTCTTTGCAGTTCTTCCCATAAGAGTCTTCTCTTTACTGTTGTACATGAAACTGGTGTTGAGCGGGTAGAATTCAATGAAGCTGTCAGCGGAGGACATGTGAGGCGTCTCAAACTAGAGACTCTGATGTTCCTCTTGTTTAGTTGCACATCTTCCACATCTCTTCCTGTCCTTGTTAGAGACAGTTGTGCTTTGTCTTTGAAGACTGTAGTTACACCTTTGTATTAAATCTGCAGTTTTTGGGAATTTCCAGCATTATATATCATTCATTCCTCAAAACAATGATTGACTGACGAGTTTCTAGAGAAATCTGTTTCTGTTTGGCCATTTGTGACCTCATATTGACCTTCAGACATGTCAGTCTATTGCACACTGTGCCAACTCAAACACAAACACAAACACAAAGACAACGTTCAGCTTCATTTAATGAACCAAATATCTTTCAGCTGTGTTTGATATAATGGAAAGTGATTTTCTAGCACCAAATGATCAGTTTATCATGATTACTCGAGGATTAGGTGTTGGAGTGATGCTGCTGTCTAGATTTGATCAAAAATTACTTTTTCAAATAGTGATGGTGTTTTATACATCAGTAATGTCCTGAATATACTTTGATCAGTTGAATGCCACTTTGGTGAATTAAAGTACCAATTTACGTCCAAAACAGCAAAATCTGAACATTATTCCAAACTTTTGGCTGCCAGTGTATGTGTTTGTGTGTTTTTATTCCTTAGGTTAAGCTTTTATGCATACATTTATGTATGTGTGTTTGTAATCTCAGGTAATGTGTGAATCTGTGTGACATGATCTGCTTGTGTTTGCAGGTTTTATTCTGCAGAGATTGCTATTGGACTTTTCTTCCTGCACAAAAAAGGAGTCATATACAGGTGAATGCACATATAACACGCACGTGCAGATCCATATTATCCGTGTGTTCTGATGCTTTAGGAGCTAAACCTTGTGATTTATCTTGTTTCTTTGAGCGACTAAATTGGTCCAGTAGAGTAATCACATGAACTGACGTCAGCGAACAAGGGAGAGACAGACAGACAGACAGACAGACAGTTTAATCCATGTTTCAGATAATAAGATTTCATCTGTGTACATCTACGCTTGTTTTTACACACTTTGTTTGTAGCTGTTCTTGTGTGTAAAAGAGAGTAAATTAGTTTTATGTTTGATTTTTTCATATTGATTTTAAGCATTATTTAACTGTAAATATTGTTATAACATACTGCAGTGTTGTTTTTGTCTCTTTAGGGATCTGAAATTAGATAATGTCATGCTGGATGCAGAGGGTCACATAAAAATTGCAGACTTTGGCATGTGTAAGGAAAACATTGTAGAAGGCGTGACGACCCGCACATTCTGTGGAACGCCAGACTACATCGCTCCGGAGGTGCGTGACAGGACCGGTTCTGTCTAATTCACAGCTACTGCTCAATAAATATAAATGTGATTAGCAACAGTGTTTAGAGGGCTTGAGCCATGACTGTTTAACACCCGTTTGGGACATTTTCAAGTTATCTTCAAATTAATTATAGGAAAAGTCATAACCACTTAATTACATTTTTAATTTCTGAATCTGAAAGTCCTTATAATGTTTTTCTTAGCCTATTTATTTTCTCCCTGCAATGAAAACAGATTCAGTATGAAGAGCCGCCCTCCTCGTCAAACATGTTTCATTAATTAATTCTTTATTCAAATTCCACATATTACAATAACAATTGTGCATCTTTAACTGCACATTGTCAGGTGAACATGTTGTCAGTTTGGGTTACACACTATAGATTCAAAAGATTCAGGTCTTTAGATTCATTCTTTTGGGGATTGGACTATACCGGAAGCACAGTATGTTTAGTGCTGGCTCATTTGAGTCATTTGTTCGGGAATCAATATACATTGGTAGTGCTGTGTTTTACCCTATAGTCCCTGTAGAGGAATTGTGCTGCAGGAAACACTTTCAGAGTAATTTAGCATGGTGTTAGTACAGTGCTGAAGATTGCATGTATGGAAATTACTGAGCAATACTGCCAAGACCCGTTGGGTTAAAGGAACCGAAAGTCGTGAAAATCATACGGTTCTGGTATATATATATATATATATATTTTATGTTATCGGTTCTTGGTACCAACCCTTGTCCCCTGTGACCACTTCTGTCGGATTTTGAGGGGAGGATCTCTAATTTCATAATGACATACATCAATCACTATTGTGTTACTACATGATTATAAACTGCCAGTTTATAATCAGAGTCAAAGTCAGAGAAGACAAGAAAAGTACTGACAACTCCGGTGTAGATTAAATTGAATCTAAGCACAAACATGTCATTTTTTTCATCATCTCATGTTGATGTTAGACACACTGAAGAACATCTGTGAAGTTTTCATGCTTGTTTATGTATTTGCCTTTTCAACATTTTCAATCGGATGATTATTCTCTTTTAAAGCAGCTCATAATTGGCAAAGTTTAAACTCTTGTTTTAGCACAGCAGTTGATTGACAGGTGAGGGGAGGGTCTTTGCTAATGTCCAGAAAGCATTCCGGATAGATTAAGGCCCCTGCATAATTCCTAGGAAATTGAAGAACGAACGGGTGTGATGTCATTTAAAACATAATCTGTCCAAAAAGAAGGTTTTGAGTTTCGATGGTTTGTAACAGGTCGCCAGGGCAAACTTTAAGGAAAAATGAATACAGGCTGCTAAACACCCTCTTACTGCCATTGGTCCACGTCATCGGTAGGTGTGACCTAGAGCTCCACCTACTTTGAGGCCAAAAGCTAATTCATTGGGAGCAACTTGGGGTTCAGTGTCTTGCCCAAGGATACTTCGGCATGTGGAGTCGTGTGGGCAGGGATTCAAACCACCAACCCTGCGATTAGTGGCCGACCCGCTCTACCGCCTGAGCCACAGCTGCCCGAAAGGAATGCCTGGCAGTCGTGTGATCCCTGGAAAAATGGAGGTACTAACTGGAAAGAAAATTATTTACCGTGGTCACTGATTATTCTTCCTTGGTATGGGTCTTTAGAAGCCTAACACCTTTCTAATTAGATGGGCATTTCGGCTCCAGGAATGGAACTTTACAGTGGAAAATATAGCACTGTTTCAGATGCCTTGTCCAGAGCACTTGTGGATACTCCTGCACTGACCTGTTCCACCTTGTTATCCCTGAAGTCAGAGATGAAGCCTGAAAAAAGGGAGATCTGCCAATCACCGATGACATCTGGAAGGCACAGCAGGCTGATTCAGACATCCAGCACCTGTATGAGGAAATGGTCAAATCAGGAGTAATCACTGTTAATTCTTCAAACAATTCACTTTATTAGAGGACAAAGTCTACAGCAAGGGCCTTCAACAGGGGGTCCATGGTGGTACCGCAGGGGGTCCACAAATTATTGATTGGTCCACCAATGGCACTCGTAAGAATCACTCGCACGTGAGCGAGAGACTGTACCGCCACTCGCTATATGCATATTACACAGTCTGCGTTGGGCACCAACTCCCTAGGGGGGAACCAGAAACTTAACTCACAAATTATATGTTATTCGAGGACCAGTGAGCAGTCGTGGAACAGAGACGATCCGCCTCACGCGCACACGCCCCTGGCGAGAATGTATTTAATCCATCCACATTCTGAAGCTCCTCGAACCTGCATGCCAAATCTTCCTCTTGCTGAATATCCTTCCTCATATTCATGCATCCCATTTTATTTAGTTATGAACTTATATTTACGTTTATGCATTTGGCAGACACTTTTATCCAAAGTGACTTACAGAGCACTTATTACAGGGACAATCCCCCCGGAGCAACCTGGAGTTAAGTGCCTTACTCAAGGACACAATGGTGGTGACTGTGGGGATCAAACCAGCAACCTTCTGAGTACTAATGTATTATACAGAGCACTTATTACAGGGACAATCCCCCCGGAGCAACCTGGAGTTAAGTGCCTTACTCAAGGACACAATGGTGGTGACTGTGGGGATCAAACCAGCAACCTTCTGATTACCAGTGTATTATACAGAGCACTTATTACAGGGACAATCCCCCCAGAGCAACCTGGAGTTAAGTGTCTTACTCAAGGACACAATGATGGTGACTGTGGGGATCGAACCAGCAACCTTCTGATTACCAGTTCCGTACTGTAGACCACTACACCACCACTCCTTAAACTTAATAGAAAGCTGAACATTCGTAAATCAACGAGCGCTGCAATAGAGGGTTGCGTAAGTAAACGCATCTGCTTTACTTTTTTCGTGGTGTGCAGATGTCAGCCTAAAATTTCTTGGATTATTAGTTGCTTTTTGCTTTGAGAACAATAGCATATACTTACTTAATATGTAAGTAGTGTATATGTAATCTATATCTCTAAATATCTAGTTACTGCTGAGATTATCAAGCTGCCATAGGCTACACTGACGGGGACTGTCAAATCAACATAATTAAAGGTGTATACACTCATTTCTTTCCTCATTACAAAGTTTTACTCCTACAGAAACAAACAGTAATCACTACATGAGATGAAGAGTCCAGTCTCTGCATGGACAGCCTCTGTCTTTCTGGATTTTTATTTATTTAGGGTTATTTTTGGAGGGAGTGTGGCACGGTGAAAATTAAAAATAGTACCATGTCAAAAAGGTTACAGACCTCTGCTATACCTAATTTAATGATTATTTTAATGGCTTTGCAATGTAAACATCATAAAATATGTACATACAATAATATGGTAACATACACGTTTTATAGGCATAAAATGCAACACTCAATTTTCAGACAGTATGCAACAGGGGTCCCTGCTCCGTCTCTCTACAAACCAAGGGGTCCTTGGGCTGAAAATGGTTGAAGACCCCTGGTCTACAGAGTTATCCAATAACCCTCCGTACTGAACTCCTCCAGTTCGGCCATGAAGACCCTCTGGCTGGACATCTTAGCAGATTTAAGACCTTCAAAACATTACAAGCTTTGGTATACTGGCCTAATCTAAACCGAGATGCCAAGAAATTTGTACAAACTTGTCATATTTGTCAGCAGTACATGCTTGAGTGTTGTCGGCTGGCACATTGCAGGAAACCATCGTACAACGATCAAGAAATTGATCGTCAGCCTACAATTTCTTGGATTATTAGTTGCTTTTTGCTTTGAGAACAATAGCCTATACTTACTTAATATGTATGTAGAGTATATGTAATCTATATCTCTAAATACTTGGAGTTGACTTGATGAGTCCATTTCCAAGGAGCTCCTCTGGGAATGTGCATTTGTTGGTATTTGTGAATTCATATTCATGACGGGTGAAGCTCTATGGTCTACACATGGCCTCAGCTGAGACTGCATCACAGATACTCATCAGAGAAATACTCACTCGACAATTAATGGCAACTGCCTACCACCCTCAAATGAATCTCACGGAGAGGGTTAACCGTACAAAGAGAGGTTTTGTTGGAGGAGAATGGCAGCGCCTGGATGCGCATTCACCATTACTCTAAGGTAAAAACCCCTACCAGATAGAGCACAGGTTAGGACCCCTAAACTATGAGATTGTCCTGTAGGACAGTGGAGAAGACTTAAGAGTGATGCACGTCTCCAGACTGAAGCCATGTTTTCTTCTCAGGCAATTGAGGTACACCAATGACGTTGTGTGCTTGAAATCTTCAGTTAAAACAGTTACGAGGAAGAGTTTCTTGGATTCACCAGCACTGATCAAGACATTAAAGAAACACCTTCCCCTTATAGGCCGGAGTGTGACGACATCATCTACAACAATAATAAAACCACTGAACACATTCAACACATGTCTTCCAATAATTCATTATATTCCATGACAGAGACACTTCCGGTCCTCTAATACCTCCAGAAATCCACTCATGCATCTATTGAATCTTCATATAGTTGGTGTTTAACTCTGGGCTTATGGACAAACTCAGATTGGATTTTGGAATATCAGTGTGACTCATCAGCTGCCCAGCTCAAGGTCACAAAGGAGTCTGGTCTGGAAGTAAATACAGCCGGTATTGTGAGTAAAAATACTCAAACTAACTGGTGACATGGTCTTAGAGTTCTACATAGATGTTTTAGACTGACTGCAGTCACTTTTGGTAGCATGTCTACATTAGTTGTCATAGTAACAATGCAAACTTGTGTATGTTATCCCATACGGGATGCCTATTGTCCTGAATTTTAGCAGGTAATGAAACGTCCGTGGTGAAGTCTTCATGTCCCTTATCGAAACATAAATGTGTCGGACAGCAAGATTCTTGAAGAGGACCCCCGTCCTGTATCGAAGTGCTCAAAACTGGCATAATCTTGGTCACGGGATGTTAAATGGAATACATAGACAGTAAATTAATGTCAAGCCTTCAACAAAAGGGACACTCATCTATGTGCACTTCCACAGTCAATCCGGGATGAACTTCAAAGACTTCATCATTAATCTTACAGTTCATACACAATCCTTAAATTATAAACATTGCCCACCAACATCTACTCACATATATCAAGACTTGCACAACACATGGTAACTAATATTGGAATTATATTCATGCTGTTTAGCTAGAGGGGAACTTGCTTCCCCAGCTCAGCCTGGATTCTCCCAAAGATATTTTTCTCCATAAATGTACATTTTTGTCTTGCTCACTGGGGGCCTGAAGACCGTCTAAGGCATGTTTTTCTATCGGCTTATTCGTTTAACTGCACAATGACATCACAGCATAATTTCCTGTGTCCATGTTCCTGCTTTGAAACGATGAGTGTTGTGAAGAGCGATATACAATTAAAAATGACTTGACAATATTGCAATACACAAAGTACAATGTAAATAAACATAACAACTTTTAATAAATAGTAAAACGACACCTATAGCTATAGTTCCCGTTCATTTACTCACCCTCATGTCATCCCAGATGTGTGTGACTTTCTTTCTTCTGCAGAACACAAATGAAGATTTTTAGAAGAATATTTCAGCTCTGTAGGTCCATACAATGCAAGTGAATGGTGACTAGAATTTGTAGCTCCAAAAATCACATAAAGGAAACAAAGTAATCCATAGTCCTCAAGTGGTTACATCTTCATCACCAGAAGTGTTATGATGGGTGTGCGTGAGACACAGATTGAAATTTAAGTCATTTTTACTATAAAATGATTTTTCTCCACCTTTCACCAGTGGGTGGATGTGAAAGTGAAAGTGTAGATATTCAGATTCCACATCCTGTGGATATAGTTTTCTGAAAATATCATGTGATATTTACAGTTATTGTACACTGTGTTGCTTGATAATCTGTAACACTAATGTGTTGTTGTGTTAAAGTTTGATTATTTGTATTGTGCTGCGTGTTTTCAGATAATAGCGTATCAGCCATACGGCCGTTCTGTGGACTGGTGGGCTTATGGAGTCTTGCTGTACGAGATGCTGGCGGGACAGGTGAGTCCAAGCATGTATCGACATAAACATAACGCAATTCACCTTTTGCTAAACCATGCCTCGAAAATGTTGCTGACCAGTGTTACCTTGGCAACTGCTATTATAAGACATGTCTATGGAAGTCATTGTGTGTTTGGTTGTTTAAAATGAAATGTTACAGAAATGATCCAAAATGATGGTAAAATGTTGCTGGGGCTCATACATTGTATTGACACCAGCTACCCCAAAGTGTGAACGGCTTGTAACGCACCTTAAAAAAATGGCCCTTTCTGGACTTCCTAATTTGCCTATTAAGCGGGTCGGTTTTTCTGGGAAAATCCAAAG
Source organism: Xyrauchen texanus (assembly GCF_025860055.1). Lineage (NCBI taxonomy): Eukaryota > Metazoa > Chordata > Actinopteri > Cypriniformes > Catostomidae > Xyrauchen > Xyrauchen texanus. The sequence continues at coordinate 15,342,965 of NC_068288.1, forward strand.
GATGTGACGTTTATGCTCATGAGAGTCTCAGCGCTTCTCTTCCGCTATTCAACAGCGACAACAATCTGCCACACTAGATAACGTTAGAGATGAATCCACTAAACGTCCGGCTCCAGCACAACACGACTCAAACTCAGAGTAAACCAAAATAACATTTACTGAATCTAGGACTGCACCTAACGAATATTTTTTTATTGATTAATCTAACGATTATTTTTCAGATTAGTCGATTAATCTAACGACTAATTTGTCGATTTTTCTAAAGATTTTTTATTATTATTACTTGATTAATATAACAATTAATTAACCAAAAATAAATATAAAAAACTTGTCTAATATTTCAATATTTTATTAAATGATCTTCTCTTAAGCACAAACAAATGTACAAGAAACAAAGTGCAGAGCATTATTCTGCATCAAAAATATCCCCGTCTAAACTCTCCGTTTTACAGTCCAACATTCATTTTATTTTGGAGAGATTTTAAGAACTTGTTCAATTGGAGTAAAAGGAAAGTGCAATCTACCTTTAGCAATCCGACAACAAAAGAAATTAAACAAAATGTCAAATTCAAGTCACTTTCAGGAGGAATATCAAAACATCGTGCAACCTCGAGTTTAGTCCAACATTAAATCATTTTACAGTCAAATTAGAGAAATTTGAGGAACACTTAAATGTTTTTCTAACAGGAATAACTAAAACTATTGCATCTGCATTAAATCTCAGTGGGGCAAGAATATAATTGAAAGGATTTACAGACTGTAACAGTCACACAGTTTACGCACTTTTCTCACTCATACGCGGCCGTTAAAATAAACATCCGGACGCGGTGCAGAAATTACTCTTAACATGGGGCGATGAGAAAACATTTATAAAATATATTTTAAGTGACTACTACTAACAGAAACATGTGTTGTAATACTATATCATGTTTGGGTGGGGACATAAAGTAAACCGGACTTACAGTGCTGCCGTCTTGACCAGCGCTCCGGGATGCTTCCGCTACAAGTGTTCGTTCATGGCGGTTGATAAGCCATTTACAATATGCATATCTTACACAGCACCACATTTATAGGTCTCTGGCTAAAATAATCCAATACTCCAGATCACCATGGTCGAGTTTTTTATCTGCAGTTTGTTCTTCGGGGAATCCATGTTTAAATGGGTGCTGCCATTTTAATTATTCCATTGCGACGCACCGACGCATGTTATGCAAATCGACGTATTTCTGTAATCGATGACGCCGATGAATCGTCCCAGCCCTAACTGAATCCCGTCTGGATAAGCGGGAATGTGATCGCGGTCGAGTGAAAACTACAGTGAACATCGGCAGGGCATTTGATTCCTGGAGGAACCTTCGTTCAGTTTTGGGGATCAAAACCGACCCTGAATTGGCGTTCTTCTTATGGGACAGGTAAACTGACATACCTGCAAAGCGTGTGAAATATAGTGCCATAAGGATTGATCTGAACTACAATAACACATGAAATGAATGCTAGACAATGTTCAAGATAATGCAGAAAGCTCCATTCATTAGTGTAACGTAACTTACACAGAACATATATACAATCTATTATTATAAAACAATAGTGCATCGATATATCAGAATGAATCACATCAATACTGAATTGTGTCAACATATTAATAATGTACAGTCTATTTTATAAACAGCTGCTCTCATCATCCACCAGATTTAGCTAACAGCTATTGCTAAAGCGGGCTAGCTAGCTAACGGCGACATAGGCTATCGTATAAATGCGGTCAATGTATCATGTAAAGAGAAGTGATCACTTCAAACTACAGACTGGCATAGACCGATATCCACACTTTGTTTTAGCCCTGTTCCAGCACTGGAGACTCAGATATAATATACAGTCTCAAAGTTCAGAACTGTGTCATATTAATTATCTCATCTGTTAGTATGATGCTGGTTCATGTTCAGTCTCTTTGTATGTTACGTCATTGTTTTGGTGGATGCTTGTGTCACTGTGGAGTGTGTGCGCAATCACGAGCAACAGGCTGCAGTTCACTGAACGACCACAGGTGTCACTAATAACAAGCGTTTCTGAATCTCACATACGGCACCTTTAAATAAACCTTGAGGAGTGCATGCTGTGAATTAAACTATGACCCAGCCCTCATTCCCAAATGAACATGTAGAACATCAGTAAGGGTACCTACATATGCTCAATTAATGTTAATAACTTAATGTTATAACTATATTCATTCCTATGAGGAAAATTGGGAATATATGCAGATTTTAACACACAAAAAAACATAAAAGTTGTTTAGTTTTTTTGCACCTGCAACCAGTGTTAACCTCATCAGTTTACAGTACTGAGAAAACATTTTAGGCACTTCAAAAATCTTACTCTTCAAATATAATGCCATAAATAGTTTTCATTTATCATTTAAAGTCATTCAAAGTCCAGTAAACATAAAAAAGCTAAATCAATATTTGGTGTGGCCACCTTTAAAACAGCCCCAATTCTCCTAAATACACCTGCACACAGTTTTTCTGGGTTGTTGGTAGATCGGATGTTCAAGCTTCTCTTTATATAATGTCAGACTCGATGGTCAGTGGGGCACTATGAGGGCAATGCTTCACAGTTTCTAATAAAATGTGTTTCATCCCCATCATCATTGAATCCTTTTTTTATGAGTAATCAATGCAGAATTCAAGATGATTCCAAAGGGTTCACAAACTTTCTTGCAACAGTTTATGTGGTATAAAAGTAAATGTTTAATTTGATTTATGTACTGTGGTAGTTTCATGGTTCAGTGATGGATCAGATGCTCATGGTGCCGTTTGATTGCCATGTTCTTGTTTTTCCATTGGAATATTTGTACGGTAATTCATTTTGATTGGATGTTCAGTGTTATATTTGTTGCTTGTCCCTCAGCCTCCATTTGATGGTGAAGATGAAGATGAACTTTTCCAGTCCATTATGGAGCACAATGTCTCCTATCCTAAAGCCATGTCCAAAGAGGCGGTCTCCATCTGTAAAGGGGTGAGTGCTTGCACACACACAGACAGAATGTTCCAGGTCATTAAGCCCAACTGAACCAGTACATACATGATCTAGTACAGGGGTTCTCAACCTTTTGCAAGCTGGGCCCCCCCAAAGCTGGTTCATTTCAGTTGGGGCCCCAGTGCCCCCCGCCCCGCCCCGCGCTTTATTGTTGTTATTATTATTATTATTATTATTATAATTGGCAGTAGCACCAGACTTCTAATGTGAGCTTGCAGGCATTATTATTATTATTATTATGAGTAGTAGTAGGCCTATCATCATTTCTAGGCTATTGCTATATAATTATATGAGGTTACATGCTTTATTGTTGTTATTATTATTATTATTATTATTATTATTATCATCATCAGTAAGTCTATTATCATTACTAGGCTATTGCTATAATTGTGAATTGGCACCAGACCTCTGATATTAATTTATGCTTTATTATTGTTATTATTACTAGGCCTAATAGTAGGCATCATCTGCATTTTTTACAGAAGCTTGCTGGTAGGTGATGTTAATGTGAGACCTGAGCCTGCTTTGCCTTGCAAAGATCCTCAATTCTTGGCTCAATGTTTGATAAACATAGCCTCAAATCATCCTCGATTTGTGCATGATTGCGGTGTTTCGTTTTGAGTGCAGTCATTTTTGAGAATCCTGCCTCACACAAATATGTCGACGCGAAAGGAAGGAGAATCTTCAAGGCGACGTCACAGAGTTCAGGGTATTCCTGCATCAATGCTGCCCAGAATGACGAAAGAGGGCAGGAGCTAAAGAGTTCCTTCAGTCTACTGTCACTCTTCAGCTCAATAAGCTGTTCCTGCATATCATTTGATAGCTCGTTTGCTGTGCACACAAACGGATCTCGAACCCACGCTAAAGAGCGATAATATGAGTTTCGTGGCCTTGCAAAGACAGGTTGAAATCAAACAAATGAGCGCCGTTTTCTAAAGTCTATGAGCGCAGCACACACAAATAAACTAAATTGACATACTGCAGTTAAATTTAAAAATGTGGTGTTTTTATATTTATAACATTTGAATACAGTTCAGCAACATACATCACATGACCTGACGACCAAGAGAGCTGACAACTGACCATCACTTAATTTACCATCACCTCACGATTGAAAATGTGACACTGATTTCATATGACAGTTCAACAAACAAGTTAATAATATTAAGTCACTTACATTTTATACGAAATAATGACTGTTTTGGTCTATTTTAGCAGCGAAAATAGATCCGATGAATCCAAACAAAGATCACAGCATAGCCATAGCGCATCTCACAGCAATACTCAATCGTGTTTTGAATGATTCAGTGTTGTGAACGAATCGGTTGAGTCAAAGATTCAATGACCCATTCACAAACATCTGTCTCATTCTTGATGAATCGGCCGTTTGAACGAATCGTTTGAATGAACGACTCAATGACTCTCTTAATGAAACCGCTTATCACCTGCATTTGCGCTCACTAGCGACAAACCAATCAAATTTGTTCAAAACTTTTTTTTTTAAATCAGTCCAAACACATTTGAATTTTTATTCAGGAGTTATGTATATACAAAACTATAACTTTTTCTGACAGTAGTTTAGTGATAAAAAAAATGTGCCCAACAATTTTTTTTTTCCAGTTTATTTTCCCTTCCATCGTATTTTCCCTTCCAGCCCCCCTGGGAGAGTGTCCGCGCCCCACCGGTTGAGAACCACTGATCTAGTACATACATTCCTCTTCCATATGTTCACTTTCATGCCACTCCGCTTTTTGAGTCAGACCAAAACCAAGACCAAAATGATCCATTGAAACTCCTCCTAGAGCTCTCAAGCCACTAAACATGGGACAGACCTTCAGACTGGTCTGGAATAGTGTGCAATGACTTTTCTAACATTTTGGACTTACAGTTTTTGCTCAGAGGATGATGAAATATCAGACGCATTGAAGGAATATTCCGACATGATGTTCGTTTGTTCTTTCTTTCTTTCTCCATCTATTTATTTATTTCTCTGTTCTGTCTGTTTGTCTTACTGTCACAATCTATCCACAGTTTTTCTGAGCAACCAGTGGGGCAGCACCATGATCAATCTGATTGCCTCTTTTCTGTTTATGGTCTCAAAAAGCACTTTAAAAATGTCCAAAACTACAAATCCAGACAGAGAACAACAACTATTGAAGTGTTAAAGTAAAAATGAATTTGATGCTCAAGTTGTGTAGTTGTTGGGAGTCATATCAACTAACAAAGTAGTTAATGATATCAACATAACCACCTAACAACACCCTAGCAACCACCCAGAACATCCATGTAATTGCCTAGCAACCACCTATCAATATCCTAGCAATCACCCAGAACACCCTTGCAACTGCCTGGCAACCATCTTGCAATGCCCTAGCAACCACCTGAAACTGCCTAGCAACACCCAGAACAGCCTAGCAACTGTCTAGAAACAGTCAAACAATGCCCCAGTGACCACTCACAACAGCTAGCATGCCTAGACTTGAGCCCGCAGACAGCCATTCTGTAACGCCCAAGAAACTGCCTAGCCACGCCCTAGCAACCAGATTGAAATCCCTAGCAACTGTATGACAACACTCATATCTTTGCACCAGAATGTCATAGATACATGTGGGTTTGCTCTTTTGAGTTCGCCTGTATTAAGATACGTCTGGGCCCCCCTGAGAGTCATTGAGGGGGTGGGGGGGGGGGTTGTTCTATGAATATGCATCTATCTATCGATCGACCCACCCACCTACAAGTGTACGGCAAGTTTTTCACATTTTGTCAAACTTTACCTGTTTAGTTTTTATGATATTGTCATTCAACTGTTCCCTGAGGAGTCATAAATGACTTTTTTGTGTTTTGTCCTAGATGATGGCAAAACACCCTTCAAAGCGTCTGGGCTGTGGACAAGAAGGAGAGAGGGATATTCGAGAACACGCTTTCTTCCGTCGCATTGACTGGGAACGCCTGGAGAACAGAGAAATACAGCCTCCGTTCAAACCTAAAGTGGTAAGACAAGCAGTGCAGATTCATTTACTTCCAATGTATTATGATTTATGTGTTTACATATTGAATTATAAGACTTCTGTGGGGACCTTCTGTAAAGCTGCTGAAGTCTTTTACATATTAAAATGACTGCATGAGAAATGACAGGAATACATACACATTTAATAAAATAATTGCAGTGATTATTTTAATAAATAATAAATAATTCAAATAGAGCTGACAGGAATTATATTGAGGGTGAGTATATTGAAAAGAGTTTGGAGAGTCCTACATCTTTGATCACGCGTGTGCCAGGATGTTTCCCTGGTGATCATGCAGTAGATTGGGTTCAGAACAGTCACTGACATACAGGGGCAAAGAACATTCAACGTGGTCAAAGTCTGGTAACAAATAGAGAAGAAATAAAAGTGAATTTCTGGTTCATCTGTCACACATCTGAGCTGTTGATGCGGGAGGAAGAGTCTCTGCCTGTACCCGAGGATCATCATCATCATCATCATCATCACAGAAGCTGAAGTGTGTCATTTCTGCGCTACTAGCGGCACTGACGGCTCAAATAATGACCATCTAATGTTTTCAGACAGGTTTATCAAACACACAGATGGATTATGATTTTATAATTAAAATGTTATAATAAGGTAGATTGTGTATCCGTTAACATGTGCAAATGTTTAACATATATGAAATTCTTATGATGAAATAACAGACAGTATTTTTTATTTTCAAGCATTTGTTCGTCTTGGTTAAAGTTCATTTAGACAGACTATTGTTCATGTTAGTTTATAATGATGTTAACTTTCAATATTAAAAAGTCATTGATGCCACAAAATGTAATATTAAAAATGCATAGCACAAAAAGTGGCCCTCTTACCCCAGTAGTGTATTTATTATAACCCACAACCTGGGACAAGAAGCCCCCAGGGTAATGCTGTCCCAGACAGGGGCGGTTCTTGGGTCAGTAAAGATTTGGAGTTTAGCCCAGACTTCTGTGGATACATCTGAGGTCATCATGAACTGGAATACAATACACTTAATAATCAAACTTTAAATGTTACATCCGTGAGGTTTCCAGTGTTTATTTAATCCAAACAATCACAACGACACAGTTAGCATATATAAACCGCTGCTAACCTCACTTACTGCGACAGATTCACTGCTCACTACTCTCGTGAAGCATTTGCTCGCGTCTGATTTTTATATTAGGTTATTATAGATGTTCTTCTGGTACATTTCATGAACATGGACGTTAAAGAAGAGAGCTAAATGCTGGAGAGTTTCGGATATTAATGTTCTTCTGCTAGTAATCTGAGGTCAGTAGATTTCTTCAGTCCTGGAAACTGAAACTGAACTTTTGATCAGATTTTAGGAGTGAATGCACTTAACTGCATAGAGAGCTATGGGATGCTCCCTTGCTCCCTATTTATTGAATGCACTTAAGTGCATAGAGAGCTATGGGATGCTCACTTGCTCCCTATTTAGTGAACGCACTTAACTGCTTAGAGAGCTATGGGATGCTCACTTGCTCCCTATTTAGTGAACGCACTTAACTGCTTAGAGAGCTATGGGATGCTCACTTGCTCCCTATTTAGTGAACGCACTTAGCTGCATAGAGAGCTTTGGGATGCTCCCTTGCTCCCTATTTAGTGAACGCACTTAGCTGCATAGAGAGCTTTGGGATGCTCCCTTGCTCCCTATTTAGTGAACGCACTTAACTGCATAGAGAGCTATGGGATGCTCCCTTGCTCCCTATTTAGTGAACGCACTTAACTGCTTAGAGAGCTATGGGATGCTCCCTTGCTCCCTATTTAGTGAACGCACTTAGCTGCATAGAGAGCTTTGGGATGCTCCCTTGCTCCCTATTTAGTGAACGCACTTAACTGCTTAGAGAGCTATAGGATGCTCCCTTGCTCCCTATTTAGTGAACGCACTTAACTGCATAGAGAGCTATGGGATGCTCCCTTGCTCCCTATTTATTGAATGCACTTAAGTGCATAGAGAGCTATGGGATGCTCACTTGCTCCCTATTTAGTGAACGCACTTAACTGCTTAGAGAGCTATGGGATGCTCACTTGCTCCCTATTTAGTGAACGCACTTAACTGCTTAGAGAGCTATGGGATGCTCACTTGCTCCCTATTTAGTGAACGCACTTAGCTGCATAGAGAGCTTTGGGATGCTCCCTTGCTCCCTATTTAGTGAACGCACTTAGCTGCATAGAGAGCTTTGGGATGCTCCCTTGCTCCCTATTTAGTGAACGCACTTAACTGCATAGAGAGCTATGGGATGCTCCCTTGCTCCCTATTTAGTGAACGCACTTAACTGCTTAGAGAGCTATGGGATGCTCCCTTGCTCCCTATTTAGTGAACGCACTTAGCTGCATAGAGAGCTTTGGGATGCTCCCTTGCTCCCTATTTAGTGAACGCACTTAACTGCTTAGAGAGCTATAGGATGCTCCCTTGCTCCCTATTTAGTGAACGCACTTAACTGCATAGAGAGCTATGGGATGCTCCCTTGCTCCCTATTTAGTGAACGCACTTAACTGCTTAGAGAGCTATGGGATGCTCCCTTGCTCCCTATTTAGTGAACGCACTTAACTGCATAGAGAGCTATGGGATGCTCCCTTGCTCCCTATTGAGTGAACGCACTTAACTGCTTAGAGAGCTATGGGATGCTCCCTTGCGCCCTATTGAGTGAACGCACTTAACTGCATAGAGAGCTATAGGATGCTCCCTTGCTCCCTGTTTAGTGAACGCACTTAACTGCTTAGAGAGCTATGGGATGCTCCCTTGCTCCCTGTTTAGTGAACGCACTTAACTGCTTAGAGAGCTATGGGATGCTCCCTTGCTCCCTGTTTAGTGAATGCACTTAACTGCTTAGAGAGCTATGGGATGCTCCCTTGCTCCCTGTTTATTGAATGCACTTAAGTGCATAGAGAGCTATGGGATGCTCACTTGCTCCCTATTTAGTGAACGCACTTAACTGCATAGAGAGCTATAGGATGCTCACTTGCTCCCTATTTAGTGAACGCACTTAACTGCTTAGAGAGCTATAGGATGCTCCCTTGCTCCCTATTTAGTGAACGCACTTAACTGCATAGAGAGCTATAGGATGCTCCCTTGCTCCCTATTTAGTGAACGCACTTAACTGCATAGAGAGCTATGGGATGCTCCCTTGCTCCCTATTGAGTGAACGCACTTAACTGCTTAGAGAGCTATGGGATGCTCCCTTGCTCCCTATTGAGTGAACGCACTTAACTGCATAGAGAGCTATGGGATGCTCCCTTGCTCCCTATTGAGTGAACGCACTTAACTGCATAGAGAGCTATGGGATGCTCCCTTGCGCCCTATTTAGTGAACGCACTTAACTGCATAGAGAGCTATGGGATGCTCCCTTGCTCCCTATTTAGTGAACGCACTTAACTGCTTAGAGAGCTATGGGATGCTCCCTTGCTCCCTATTTAGTGAACGCACTTAACTGCTTAGAGAGCTATAGGATGCTCCCTTGCTCCCTGTTTAGTGAATGCACTTAACTGCATAGAGAGCTATGGGATGCTCCCTTGCTCCCTGTTTAGTGAATGCACTTAACTGCTTAGAGAGCTATGGGATGCTCCCTTGCTCCCTGTTTAGTGAATGCACTTAACTGCTTAGAGAGCTATGGGATGCTCCCTTGCTCCCTGTTTAGTGAATGCACTTAACTGCTTAGAGAGCTATGGGATGCTCCCTTGCTCCCTATTTATTGAATGCACTTAACTGCATAGAGAGCTATGGGATGCTCCCTTGCTCCCTATTTAGTGAACGCACTTAACTGCATAGAGAGCTATGGGATGCTCCCTTGCTCCCTATTTAGTGAACGCACTTAACTGCATAGAGAGCTATGGGATGCTCCCTTGCTCCCTATTTAGTGAACGCACTTAGCTGCATAGAGAGCTTTGGGATGCTCCCTTGCTCCCTATTTAGTGAACGCACTTAACTGCATAGAGAGCTTTGGGATGCTCCCTTGCTCCCTATTTAGTGAACGCACTTAACTGCATAGAGAGCTTTGGGATGCTCCCTTGCTCCCTATTTAGTGAACGCACGTAACTGCTTAGAGAGCTATGGGATGCTCCCTTGCTCCCTATTTAGTGAACGCACTTAACTGCATAGAGAGCTATGGGATGCTCCCTTGCTCCCTATTTAGTGAACGCACTTAACTGCATGGAGAGCTATGGGATGCTCCCTTGCTCCCTATTTAGTGAACGGACTTAACTGCATGGAGAGCTATGGGATGCTCCCTTGCTCCCTATTTAGTGAACGGACTTAACTGCATGGAGAGCTATGGGATGCTCCCTTGCTCCCTATTTAGTGAACGCACTTAACTGCATAGACAGCTATGGGATGCTCCCTTGCTCCCTATTTAGTGAACGCACTTAACTGCATAGAGAGCTATGGGATGCTCCCTTGCTCCCTATTTAGTGAATGCACTTAACTGCATAGAGAGCTATAGGATGCTCCCTTGCTCCCTATTTAGTGAATGCACTTAACTGCATAGAGAGCTATAGGATGCTCATCAGATGAAGAGGAACGTCTTAGAGTGTTAATCAATGCTTTGTACACGAGGGAATTTGAAACAGAATATAAAGATGCATAAAATTGCACATTTACAAAGAATGTCAAACCATACTCAAAATCCCCCTAATTTAGAGGGTTTTATCAAAGATGAAAGTTTGTCCAACTTTAACAGCCTTCAGTGAGAATCAGGTGAAACTGACACGTGTGTAGGTGTGTTTTCCTGTAGTGAAACTGACACGTGTGTAGATGTGTTTTCCTGTAGTGTAACTGACACGTGTGTAGGTGCGTTTTCCTGTAGTGAAACTGACACGTGTGTAGGTGTGTTTTCCTGTAGTGGAACTGACACGTGTGTAGATGCGTTTTCCTGTAGTGAAACTGACACGTGTGTAGGTGCGTTTTCCTGTAGTGGAACTGACACGTGTGTAGGTGCATTTTCCTGTAGTGAAACTGACACGTGTGTAGGTGCGTTTTCCTGTAGTGAAACTGACACGTGTGTAGGTGCGTTTTCCTGTAGTGAAACTGACACGTGTGTAGGTGTGTTTTCCTGTAGTGAAACTGACACGTGTGTAGGTGCGTTTTCCTGTAGTGAAACTGACACGTGTGTAGGTGTGTTTTCCTGTAGTGGAACTGACACGTGTGTAGGTGTGTTTTCCTGTAGTGAAACTGACACGTGTGTAGATGTGTTTTCCTTTAGTGAAACTGACACGTGTGTAGGTGTGTTTTCCTGTAGTGGAACTGACACGTGTGTAGATGTGTTTTCCTGTAGTGAAACAGACACGTGTGTAGATGTGTTTTCCTTTAGTGAAACTGACACGTGTGTAGGTGTGTTTTCCTGTAGTGGAACTGACACGTGTGTAGATGTGTTTTCCTGTAGTGAAACTGACACGTGTGTAGATGTGTTTTCCTTTAGTGAAACTGACACGTGTGTAGGTGTGTTTTCCTGTAGTGGAACTGACACGTGTGTAGATGTGTTTTCCTGTAGTGAAACAGACACGTGTGTAGATGTGTTTTCCTGTAGTGAAAATGATACGTGTGTAGATGTGTTTTCCTTTAGTGGAACTTACACGTGTGTAGATGTGTTTTCCTGTAGTGAAACAGACACGTGTGTAGATGTGTTTTCCTGTAGTGAAAATGATACGTGTGTAGATGTGTTTTCCTTTAGTGAAACTGACACGTGTGTAGATGTGTTTTCCTGTAGTGGAACTTACACGTGTGTAGATGTGTTTTCCTGTAGTGAAACAGACACGTGTGTAGATGTGTTTTCCTGTAGTGAAAATGATACGTGTGTAGATGTGTTTTCCTTTAGTGAAACTGACACGTGTGTAGATGTGTTTTCCTGTAGTGAAAATGATACGTGTGTAGATGTGTTTTCCTGTAGTGAAACTGACACGTGTGTAGATGTGTTTTCCTGTAGTGAAAATGATACGTGTGTAGATGTGTTTTCCTTTAGTGAAACTGACACGTGTGTAGATGTGTTTTCCTGTAGTGAAAATGATACGTGTGTAGATGTGTTTTCCTGTAGTGAAACTGACACGTGTGTAGATGTGTTTTCCTGTAGTGAAAATGATACGTGTGTAGATGTGTTTTCCTTTAGTGAAACTGACACGTGTGTAGATGTGTTTTCCTGTAGTGAAACTGACACGTGTGTAGATGTGTTTTCCTGTAGTGAAACTGACACGTGTGTAGATGTGTTTTCCTGTAGTGGAACTGACACGTGTGTAGATGTGTTTTCCTGTAGTGAAACTGTGAGTGATCGTGTGGCAAACACGGCACTCTCTGTGCATCACTAATCATGTCTTTCCTATCATCTCTCACTCTCTGCAGTGTGGGAAGGGGGCCGAGAACTTTGATAAGTTCTTCACACGCACACAGCCACAGCTGACCCCTCCAGATGAACTGGTCATCGCCAACATCGACCAGGCCGAATTTGATGGCTTCTCCTATGTTAACCCTCAGTTCACCAATCCTGTCATCATCAACAGTGAATAAAGAAGAGAAAATGGGGCACAAATCTTCTTCCAGAACCCCTAACCTCTGTTCTTACCGTAACTCTTTTTCTAACAAACTTTAAACCAAATCCACTGTTATTTGAAATGATGTCCTGTTGTGAAATAAACACAAGATTGTGTTTATTTCACAATCTTGCAATTCTTCTTCCATTTGTTTCAATGCAGGCCAGTCAAAAGAGTTTACCTTAATTAGGGATGCTCGATACCGCGCTCATGTACTCGTAAAAATGCTCCGATACCAAAAACCGAAACCGTCTGATGTACGAATGTAATTATGTAAGCACTCACCGCACAGATGTAAACCCCGTCATGTCCTAGTGAGATTATTAAACAGCAAAAGCTGTGATTTAATGCGATAATTATATAGTTTGCATGTAATTGAAATGAGCGTTGTGAATGTGTGCAGACGCCGGCTGCTCATCGCGGTTAAAACTCCTCCAACACCCCGTCATGAACATCGTGAACATCACTCTGTGTGTAGCCGATCACAGCGAACGGAGAATTCACTTTGTAGTGTGAGGCACATACAGACTATTTATTTCAGGAATAGCAGCTTTTGTGGTTTAATCGTGACTTTGAGTGGCGTAGCGTCAGGCTCTTCCAGAGTGGGAATCTGCCGTCAAACACTTCAAAATAAAAGCTCCACAGAAATACATCACTACTGTATAGTTCTGGAAGATTCACTGTAACACTACGAATAATGATATTAAATCAGTTGTAATTATACTTAAGCAGTAAATAACATCTGTGCAGACAAATATAACTCCAATGTTGCATTCTGTATATAAACACTAATATTTTGAAAATTAGTTGTTATATTTTCATTTGACAAGTTTGAATTCATTCATTTATTTAAACACTATTTTGATGATAACATTGAATTAAACTCTTGATATGGAATAAATGAGTATCGGACTCAGTATCTGGGAGTACCAAAAATGAAGTATTGGTACTCGTTCTCAAAGAATGGTATCGGGACATCCCTAATCTTAATGATTGAAAATAGAGAGAAGGTTTTTTTTAATAATGTTTAGGAAAGTCTGTTTACATCCCAAACTGGCTAATGTGTGTAGAGAGCAGGGGCGTAGCACCAAATTTTGGGCCCTGGGTACAAACCATCTTGCTGGGCCCCCGTACCAAATATGTATGTATAGAAAACTGACTTCTAAGGGGCCCCCCCTGCCTCGGGCCCTGGGTACTCGGTACCCTTTACCCCCCCAGTCCGACGCCCCTGGTAGAGAGCGTTTATCCACTGGCTGTATGAGGTCATCTTCATTTCAGCCACTAATTAACTGCTAAAATATATATTCTTAATTAGTATTTTGTCTCATTTTCCAGTAAAAATGTAAGTAAAATGGCACAAGATATTAAGTCTTGTTTTCAGAGAAATTGGACAAAATGTAGTAAAGTTCCTGCTTAAAACAACAAAGTCTGCCAATGGAGTAAAAACATGAACTTTTGAATTGAGATTATTTGTCTATTTGTCTCCATTGGTATTTCTCCTTCTTGTTTTAAGCATAAACTGCACTAAGTTCAATTACATTTCTTTGAAACAAGATTTGTTGCATTATTGATCTCTCAACATAACGTCCCAACAGATGCAGAGTTGTGCTTCCTGTGAACTTTGTGTAATCCAAGACATTCTTCCCATTTGGGATGTCTACAGATAATTGCCAAAGACAATAGGGGGACGTCCTTCCCATGTCCTATACCAATATATGTGTCAATGTTTTATAATGAAATCCTCTAAAGGACATTCAGCGCTCTCTTGTTTCAGTCTCCAGTGTTCATATTTCCTTTCAAATGTTTGAAATAAAATACTATTAGTCTAATGTTTGCGCAGATGATGTGACGCTTCGCACACTAGTTTTAACAACGTGAACATGTTTGCAATTCCCAGAGTTTGTGCTATGAAAAAAACTAAGTGTGCCAAGAATTCCCAAAATCCACAAATTACAGACAAATCAATATTTGAGATTTTCTTGTTTTTTAACAGCGGTTCCATGAAGAGATCGTTTACCCCCTGAGTTAGATGTTATTTATTAGTGCATATTAAATATTTCAAAGTAAATAAAAAGCAGTATAAAATCAGACTAGTTTCTAAATCTCTGAAGGATGAAAGAAGAGCAGATTTTACACAAGAAATGACAAATAAAGTGATTTCTCTTGTGATCTTGTAATGCATCTGTGTTTATGTTAAACCATAAGCACCTGACGCATCGGAACCGCTTTTGTGTCTTTGTTTGGTTTTAATAATGAAAGATATAAAAACGGATTTGAAATGAAGTGTTTAAACATGATGATCTCATCAGTGTATAAGAGTCGTGTTTTTAATCGTGTTATCTGATGTACCGACAGAATTAACTTCACATCATTGTTTACATCATTGATCGTAGAATGCCATTGTGTCATTTTCTTCATTGATTACTGTAATGGACTGCTTTGGTAACATTTAATAGGACAGTAAAGGAACATTGACATTTAAAGATGTACATTTCATTACATTATAAACTTTATATCTACATGTTTGATTACAAAATTGGGGGAAAGTTCAGAATGTGTTCGTGTCAGTCAAAGTGAAACTTAAAGGTGCACTCAGAAACGTTTTATTGTGTGATCGTGGACTGACAACGTCATTTAAAATCTAAAGTTTTCAGTCTCAGGTGTTTTTGAAGAACTTCAGTGTCCGACATGATTACTTTAATCACTGAGTGGAAGTGTCCAATAACAGGACGTTACTGAGATTAAGCCAGTAGTGTTCGGCTGGTCATGTGATTCTAACATGTGTTAGAAGCATGTCCTCTTCATGTTGGATAAAACAGCTTTTATAAGGTGACTGAGATGATATATCTTAATGTGAGCGCTCATGAACTCCGACATTTATCGCAAAATGACAATTCACGTCTTTAGGAGTTATCATTGAATCAAAAATGACTGAGTGCACCTTTAAAAGTTTAGTACAGGTTTATACAGTACTTAGTCCATGTAATGATTAATGTTGCTTTTAAATGTGTCATCATCGTTACACAGTCCGCTAGTATAATGCTATTGGTCTGATTGACATTAGTGTAATTCTTATCAGTGGTATGTACTGCTGTTAACGTTGTGACATGGACATTATCTAGTACTTAATCATTAACAAATGTTCTTTCATCAGTAGATCTTCCACCTGTACTTTATTCTGTTACCTGATTGGATGCCATGATTGTACATTGTGAGCTGATTGGCTTCTGGAACCCTACTGTGGTCTTATATCTCCGCTAGTTCCAGGTTTTATTGGTCACATACAAAACCATAAGCAGTACAACATGTAGTGAAATTATTGGTCCAACTTTTCTCCCCAGTTTACGATAAAATTATATATATATATAGAGAGAGAGAGAGAGAGAGAGAGAGATAATCAAATAAAAAAAGACACTATTAAAAAACACAATTTACAACAATAAAAGAGAAAGAAGAAATATCCTGTATGTACAAAGTATGCATATGAATATGATATAGTGCATGATGACAGATGTAGAGGTGGCAGCAGCAACAGTTTGACTGGCAATATGTACATTGTGCAGTAATGTCCACCTGCAAACATATGGTGTATAATAATGATAATGCAGTGTAATATTGCTTCAAGTGTGTGGTGTTGAATATTGAACTATGCTTGCATGTCTTGATAGGAAAAGGGTCCTCATGAAATGAATTATGTAAGAATGCTTTGTTATTCATGGAATAGAAGATTGAGATTGTTTCTGCATGTAGGATGAACATGGTAAAAATATAAGAAATTTTTCTCCCCTCTCATATTTAGTTGTGCAACCCTGGATTTTATTTCATTTTAATGTCTTTAAGTTGTAGCTTGTGATGATGAATGTCCTTTTTTTTTCTGACTTTTAAATCCTTGTCTGAGTTCCAGGATGAAATGCAAATTAAAGTTCAACAGTGCATGCACCGATGGGAAAATCAGTTCATTTCTATTTTTTCTAGCACTAATACAATTGCCAGTTTAGTGTGAACATTATTATTATTATTATTATTATTATTGTTGTTTTATTTTCCTCATAACAGCAATTAAATGGAGATTTGACACCATGCATGTACTTCATATCATCTCAAATCAATGTTCTAGTCTTTATATCAATGTATTTAATAGTTTAAGTGTGTCTTTATTGCTGTAGAAACCGTTCAATGCTAAACACAGCTTTGTCAAATTCTTTGTATTTTCCCGTGTCTGGTGTACATCAGTGCCATGCTGATCCTGGCAATAGCAGTGTTGTGCACACAGTGATGCCAGTATTCAGTGTATGTGTGCAGGTGAAGCTCTACTACTGAACGCTGTTACTGTCACCTCAGATAACAGAAGAGCATATTGTGTGTATCTGCCAATCAACCATGTACTGTTCTAAAAATAAAACAATTTGTGTAGCCATTTCTTTATCCATCTGCCTTCCCCACTCCGGTCAGTACAGAGTAATTTAAGAATAGATGATGTTAGTGCTCGTTTCTTTGCTTCAGGTTTGTGCCCTCTGTTTCTGTAGTAATCTATCATTATCTATTATAGTTCATCTTCTCTTTCTTTCACATCCTGATATTTCCCAAAAACAGATGGTCAAAAAGTACAAAGCTTAACAATTGTATTTACAAAAATCAATAATGTGAAATCATTTTTTACCACTATTCAACGATTGACCAATGAACAAAAGCAGCACCGGTTACTTTACATTATGTGGTTCTCATCTGTGTTCCTGTACTTTAATTCTGTGTTTGTGGAAGAGGACTGAAAGTTCTCCAATTTAGCCATTAACCCTAATGTATGCTATTGCAAATAAAGAGAGAAAATGAAACAGTCTGTAGTCCTTCTTGAAGATGAATGTCATTAGTGACCCTGTTTCAGGCTCTAGAGGATGAAGATAGAAATGATGAGAGTCAAAGGAAACATGAAATGGTGATAATTCATATTTTATCCAGCTGCCCAAAACTCAGCATTGCGTCAGTCCCATATCAGGATATTTGCCAAAGATCAGCTGAATCTCTTTTCAATACTGGGAAGAGAAAGTTTGAGGAAAACTAAAGACGCGGGAGTAAAACGCGGTGAGGCAGATGTGGTGGAATGTGGGATGAATTTAAAGTACTCTACAGTACTGCTAAACCTCGCCTAAATGTATAATCTGAAAATATAACGAAATAAGAGAATTATTAAGGAAATAAAAAAGTTTATTATATCAGGTGAATTGTAAGATTTGTTTACATATTCCTTATTTGATAGGAAAAAGACGGGAAAGAGCCTAATCCTAACCATATGGAGCCTGAAAAGAACATCGTACGGCAACTTCTTCCCATCGCGAATTTATTTTATTTTTAATTTTTTTCCTGCGCCCGTGGACGGTAAACAAAGCTTCCAGTAGGTGAATCACACATAGCCAATCATGATCTGCGCTGTCACGTGGAAACTGTTACTTTTCTGTGCGCGGGTAACTACCGACAAATCACAATCGTTTGTAATTAAAAGCTAAAAACATTTCAGTATATCCGTAATATATCTATAGGTTTAGAATAACTTTTCGCACTTTTTTTATTTATACATAATATTATTTTTATTATACATTAGATTAAACAAAGGCTTGGTTTTGGACTCGGATATCAGTTCGTTCAATGTTTTGATCGCAAACTCAATTCATCATCACACTACGCTGTTTCGTTGCGTTATTCTTGTACTCTGAATACAGTCTAACGTACAAACTGCTACGCCGTGAAATGGGGTGGACCCTGCGGCCTGCGACATTTTACTACACATTTCCTTACACAAAGCGCGTGTTTTTTTTAACGTTTAGTTGTTTATAAAGGTCTGCTTTACATCTGTGGCCGGTCTACAATATCATCTTAAAACATAGCACATCTCTTCAGAAAAACACATTTCTGAAAAGCAGGTAAGAACACGGTGAATTTAGTTAATCTAGAGAAATGAGAGACTGTGCTGTTATTGTTATTGTTGTTGTTATTGTTGTTGTTTAGGTAAAGGAGATGAGAGGAAGATCATATGGAGATAGAGATCGAGGACGGGACAAAGGGTATATACTTGTATTTATCATTAAACTTTATCATAATTATTTATATTTATCAGCAATATGGAGAGGTTTAATCGTCTAAAATCTGTTCAGGTGGGGCAGTGCTACTGAGAGACTAAAACTCTTGTATAATCTTCATTATTACAGTTCATCATGTGATCAAATGATTAATAAGAGTTTAGCTGCTTTTCCATACACTTCTGTTACACATTAAACACTGCTGCTCAATCTTTTACAGGCCTCGTTTTGGGTCCAGTCGACCTGTCTCACCTCCTGCCAAGAAGTTTGGGAATCCTGGAGCCCGATTGAGAAAGAAGAAATGGGACCTGGACCAGCTGCCCAAGTTTGAGAAGAACTTCTACAGTGAACACCTAGAGATCAATCGCATGAGTCCGGTAATAAACAACCTGCACATCGTTTTCTGCTTTACAACACTGTTTTAAATGTTTAAATGTATTATCAGCTTTTTTAGATATCTTTTGAGCGTTTTTGAGTTTGTGTGGTGGTTTTTTGTCTTGTAAACATGTTGTTTGTGTACTCTTGAAAGACATTTTGTCCATTGATTGATTTGTTTGAATATTGTATAGTATGATGTCGAGGAATTTCGCAGGAAAAAAGAGATTACAGTCAGAGGTGCCGGATGCCCAAAGCCCATCACCAACTTCCATCAAGCTCAGTTCCCACGTGAGTTTAGTTCAAATGTCCAGTGAAATCCCTGTCAACTGTTCCCCAGATAACAATTGTTGGTTCCCAGAACATACATTTGGGGCTCTAAATACAATTATTACTGAATTATTTATTTTATACACAATTTACTATCATATTTAATCAAACTAGTCTCGGCCTCAGATGGCAGGCCTGAGGTCTGTGTACTAACCGTCTGATGCTTATAGACCATTTCAAGAATGTAAACAACAAGGTGAGGTGAGTAACCGTGCCACCACGAGGACCTACTAAATAGTGTTATTCCAAATTAGGGAGATTAGAGGATAAAAAACAAGATATCTCATTTGTATACATATTTGAGTTCTTTAAAACTTCACATTGTGATTGTAGGATATTTTGTATATTTGGACTTTATTCGAAATTAAGTCAAATCATTACACGCTGCAAAAAATATTGGTGGCGTCCCTGTCTTAAACCAGAGCAGATGGCTCAGATGTAGCTTGCCAGTTGTTTTCAAAGACTGTAAAAACATCTGTAAATGTATTAGCTCAGTGGAGAACTGTCAGACAACGCTTTTATACAGAGACTTGTTTAATAGATATTTTTTTTAAAAGTAAAATCTGTTCAGATGGTACCATTTTTATCTTGTATAAACTTAAAGTATCTTATCTAATATTACAAATATGTAGTGATGAACCCTTGTTTCCCGTGTGAATGGCCTAGTTGCTGACATGGCATTAAAACTAAATAAATAAATATTAGCTGCTGCTTTTAAAACAAATCATTGGCTCCACTTTTAAAATACATAAGAAACATGATTTGAAGTGTCCTCCGTAGTCATTTCTGTTGTATTCTGAGTGTTTAATGAATCTGCTGTAGATTCTTGCATTGATAGCAGTGTTTGTGTGTTTTTAAGAATATGTGATGGACATACTGTTGCAGCAGAACTTTAAGGAGCCCACTGCTATCCAGGCTCAAGGTTTTCCTTTGGCTCTCAGCGGCAGAGACATGGTGGGCATCGCTCAGACCGGCTCTGGGAAAACACTTGCTGTAAGAGACCCAACATACACCCACTGCTGTAGAGGACACACTTGCTCAAATATCCACAGAACATCTCATGTTTACTTCTCCTCCACAGTATCTCCTACCTGCCATAGTGCACATTAACCATCAGTCCTACCTAGAGAGAGGGGACGGGCCCATCGTAAGTTACTGCACCTTATTCCTTTTCTGCAGCAGGTGCAATGATTTACCATAAGATCATGTTTGTTGCACTCGAGCACTAAAATGAGTCTGTTGTGTTTTGTTATTACGTTCCCTAGTTCTGACATTTCTCCTGCTCTCTACTCTGTTTAGTGCCTTGTAGTGGCACCTACACGTGAATTAGCCCAGCAGGTGCAGCAGGTGGCTTTTGAATATGGCAAATCATCCCGGATCAAGAGCACCTGTGTGTACGGTGGAGCCCCTAAGGGTCCACAGATCAGAGATTTAGAGAGAGGTAGGGGAGCTCACCCAGATCTACTAACAAAAATGTCATTTCTGTATTGCACTGAGATATTCACTTCATGTTCTGTACTCACTTGCATATTTAATTGTAATTATTATTATTATTATTGATGTGTAAAGCAATGCACTCTTGCTTGACTCCCTTTAGGTGTTGAAATCTGCATCGCCACACCGGGTCGTTTGATTGACTTCCTGGATGCAGGAAAAACCAACCTGCGCCGTTGCACCTACCTGGTCCTGGATGAGGCCGATCGAATGCTGGACATGGGATTTGAGCCTCAAATCCGCAAAATTGTTGAACAAATCAGAGTGAGTTTTGTGTTATGTTTACTTGAAACGTCATTTTGGCATGAATGTTTATGGATCACATAAACACATTAGGCATTTAGTTTAAAAATAGACCTTGTATGTTCATAATCATCATAATTGATTCTGAATACCAGTTATTTCAGCTGTGAATCTTGTCAGTTCTGCTATTTCTCTGTTCTTCAGCCTGACAGACAGACTCTGATGTGGAGTGCTACTTGGCCTAAAGAGGTCCGTCAGCTGGCGGAAGATTTTCTCCGCGACTATGTCCAGATCAATATAGGAGCTTTAGAATTGAGCGCCAACCACAATATCCTGCAGATAGTGGACGTCTGCATGGAGAATGAGAAAGACAACAAGTAAGCTGACTTTCACACTTCAAATTGTTAACCCAGGGTAATTCTTAACCCTAGGTAAACAAAAGCCTGGGTTATCTTGTTTTCAGGGGGGTATTCCAGAAAGCAGGTTTAGAGACTTACCCTTGTAAATTTACTCTGAAGTTATTTCAAAGAGCCAAACAGACTACCGCAGCAAAATAACCAATTAATACAGACATTGGGTAAGTGCATCAGTTAAGAATGTCAAACGGCATCTATAATATTCAAAATTTACTTCAATTTCAGTTGAAAAGCGCCCTCGCTCTCTCTCTCTCTCTCTCTCTCGCTCTCGCTCGCTCAAGTCTCACCCACACACACAAATGCTGAGACACATACATATGCACAAACGCACACACACAAATGCTGAGACACATACATATGCACAAACGCACACACACAAATGCTGAGACACATACATATGCACGAACGCACACACACAAATGCTGAGACACATACATATGCACAAACCCACACGCACAAATGCTGAGACACATACATATGCACAAACGCACACACACAAATGCTGTGACACATACATATGCACAAACGCACACGCACAAATGCTGTGACACATATGCACAAATGCACACACACAAATGCTGAGACACATACATATGCACAAACGCACACTCACAAATGCTGTGACACATACATATGCACAAACCCACACGCACAAATGCTGAGACACATACATATGCACAAACCCACACGCACAAATGCTGAGACACATACATATGCACAAACCCACACGCACAAATGCTGAGACACATACATATGCACAAACCCACACGCACAAATGCTGAGACACATACATATGCACAAACCCACACGCACAAATGCTGAGACACATACATATGCACAAACCCACACGCTACAAATGCTGAGACACATACATATGCACAAACCCACACGCACAAATGCTGAGACACATACATATGCACAAACCCACACGCACAAATGCTGAGACACATACATATGCACAAATGCACACGCACAAATGCTGAGACACATACATATGCACAAACCCACACGCACAAATGCTGAGACACATACATATGCACAAATGCACACGCATCAAATGCTGAGACACATACATATGCACAAACCCACACGCACAAATGCTGAGACACATACATATGCACAAACGCTACACGCTACAAATGCTGAGACACATACATATGCACAAACGCACACGCACAAATGTTGAGACACATACATATGCACAAACGCACACGCATCAAATGCTGAGACACATACATATGCACAAACGCACACGCACAAATGCTGAGACACATACATATGCACAAACCCACACGCACAAATGCTGAGACACATACATATGCACAAACGCACACGCACAAATGCTGAGACACATACATATGCACAAACGCACACGCACAAATGCTGAGACACATACATATGCACAAACGCTACACTGCGACAAATGCTGAGACACATACATATGCACAAACGCACACGCACAAATGCTGAGACACATACATATGCACAAACCCACACGCACAAATGCTGAGACACATACATATGCACAAACCCACACGCACAAATGCTGAGACACATACATATGCACAAACCCACACGCACAAATGCTGAGACACATACATATGCACAAACCCACACGCACAAATGCTGAGACACATACATATGCACAAACGCACACACACAAATGCTGAGACACATACATATGCACAAACGCACACACACAAATGCTGAGACACATACATATGCACAAACGCACACACACAAATGCTGAGACACATACATATGCACAAACGCACACACACAAATGCTGAGACACATACATATGCACAAACCCACACACACAAATGCTGAGACACATACATATGCACAAACGCACACACACAAATGCTGTGACACATATGCACAAACGCACACGCACAAATGCTGTGACACATATGCACAAACCCACACGCACAAATGCTGAGACACATACATATGCACAAACGCACACGCACAAATGCTGAGACACATACATATGCACAAACGCACACGCACAAATGCTGAGACACATACATATGCACAAACGCACACACACAAATGCTGAGACACATACATATGCACAAACGCACACGCACAAATGCTGAGACACATACATATGCACAAACGCACACACACAAATGCTGAGACACATACATATGCACAAACGCACACGCACAAATGCTGAGACACATACATATGCACAAACCCACACGCACAAATGCTGAGACACATACATATGCACAAACCCACACGCACAAATGCTGAGACACATACATATGCACAAACGCACACACACAAATGCTGAGACACATACATATGCACAAACGCACACACACAAATGCTGAGACACATACATATGCACAAACCCACACACACAAATGCTGAGACACATACATATGCACAAACGCACACACACAAATGCTGTGACACATATGCACAAACCCACACGCACAAATGCTGAGACACATATGCACAAACGCACACGCACAAATGCTGAGACACATATGCACAAACCCACACACACAAATGCTGAGACACATACATATGCACAAACGCACACACACACAAATGCTGTGACACATATGCACAAACGCACACACACACATTTTATTTCACAGAGTTTGAGTTACAAGTTACTTTATTTCGTTGCTATAGTAACAACCATAACAATATGTAATTACAAGCAGCTCCACAACACATGTAGTAAGTGATTACTGATTTACCTAAACACAATATCACAATGAACACTAAAGTGTGACTCACCGTTTCTAATAATACAGCAGCACTCACATATGTACAGTTCCTGTTGTTATCTTGTATGAACAGAAGTAAATCCTGCAGTTAGAGTTTTTCAAACCTTTCTGTGTGTCAGAACAAATCCAGATGAAAATGGTTTAAAGAAGGTTTGTGATTGCAGACTGATTCAGCTGATGGAGGAAATCATGGCTGAAAAAGAGAATAAAACCATCATCTTTGTCGAGACAAAGAAACGCTGTGATGAACTGACTCGCAGGATGCGAAGAGATGGGTGAGACTGAACTTTAGATGAACTGTCAATATAGCATGATCATTTAGTGTGGATAATGTATGAAATTATAATCCATCATAATCCATCTTAATGTGTTCTTGTCATCTCATTTAAATAAACAAATACAAATATTGCACTTGTAATAGAAGAACGACAAAATTGATCATGTGATTGTGTAATTAATGCATGTCATTTCAAATTTGAATCTTTGACCATCTTAGTTTTAATAATGTGACCGTTTATACTAAACATTTTATTCTAATGGACCGTGTTTAATGTCTTAATACTCGTTTGTTTGGCTGCTGTTGTATGATTTGCTTTCTAACATCCTGCCAGAAGTGCCGGTCACCGTTAATGGTCATTTCACAAATATCTTGAATTCTTGAATTTTCTCCGGGTTACACCAAATAACCTGAACTTTAAATAACAAAATAAAGAAATATATATATATTATTTGACTTAACAATTATTCTTGAGGGTCTAAATGGGTCCTCTCTTTTTCAAATATGAATCATATTTTAAAATAAAAATGTTCACTGCGATGAGTTCACACTCATGCCAACATTTCATTTTTTAAGATGATGTTTAGGTGTGTAGAACGGTCCAGACATTTCAGCTCCAGAACAAATACCAACATGAAGTCTGTGATGGAGAGGTGTAATCAAGGAAATGTTTCGTGTGAATTATATTTGTGATGTATTTTGAATCATTTATTACATCTGAACAAAGACAAATATTAGACTACAAACACACATTCTGCTGTTGCTCCATTCTTATATGGGATATCCCAAATCAAGTCCCACTCGTCACTTTTGTCTCTCACATTTAATAAATATCCTTTTGCACTTTACAGCTGTTGCTAATGCAGTTTCATGTTAACCCTAACTACATGTATTGGGTGAAAACAATGATTTAATTGATTTCATATTAAATCGGCTTTATTGATGTCTGTTTTCATACAGGTGGCCTGCGATGTGTATTCATGGAGACAAGAGTCAGCCAGAGAGGGACTGGGTATTGACAGGTAATGCTTTAATGTTTCAGATGTCATCAGAGATGTGTCACCGCTGAACCGTTCTCAGTGTGTCGTGATTGTGTGTTTTCAGAGTTCCGCAGCGGAAAAGCCCCAATTCTGATCGCCACTGATGTTGCCTCACGTGGTCTGGGTATGCTCCGGCATTTCACCACTTTCTCTTTCATGTTGCATTGAACGAACAAACATACTACAGGTCAAAATATTGTTTCACTGCAAAATATTAATGATGTTCATATTCAAATGATTGTTTCATCAACACTAATATTGTACACAGATATAAGCCATTCTTTCATTACAGTTGTTGGAAAAGTTTTCACAAACGGATGTTTTCTTGTTCATAGATGTTATATATCTCTGTCTCTCTCTCTCTCTGCTCTGGCCTTCTGTTATGTGCAATATTATATATTGATTTTGTGAAGGTTTGTCAACTTCACAGTTCATATGAAAATGATTCGGAGCTGATGGTGGTTGGCTGTTGGACTGGTAACTTGTCCACGAACTGTTGCAAACATGTTAAACTTGTGCTGTCTGTTTCTTGTTACTAATTTAAAAATCTTCGCACAAGTGGGGCTCACCGGCTCGCTGTTGACCCTAGCACGGATCTGGCGGAACTGCTAACCTTCCTTCCTCTTCCCTGGGTCCTAATACCAGTCTCCTTCCTGTAGAAACTATGCGCAAGTGTTTAGTTATCTTGCACAATGTTAAATGAATGTTCCGGGTTCAATATGAGTTAATCTCAATCGACAGCATTTGTGTTATAATATTGATTACCACATAAATTAATTTGGACTCGTTCCTCCTTTTCTTTAATAAAGCACAAATGTGTGTTCCAGTGACACACTTCCAATGCAAGTCAATGGGGTTTAATCTGTACACATTAAAATACTGTTTCACAAGTATAGACACAAGACATAAACAATATGTGTGTGAACATGATTTTACTGTCATTGTCTATATCTTCTGTGTGAAATAGAGACAATTCACAACTTCATTACCATGATGATATAATGTCAACAAACTCTAAAACGACTGTAAAAATGATGATTTAAACAACTTTACAGCTCAAATAATACACGAGTTTAACAGAAGAATGAATGTAAGTGCTTTTATACAATTATAATCTTCACATTTCTGTCTTTAAACCCTCTAAAAATTCCCCCCATTGACTTCCATTGGAAGTGTGTCACTGGAACACACATTTGTGCTTTATTAAAGGAGGGACGAGCCGAAATTAATTTATGTGGTAATCAACAGTGACACAATGCTGTCGATTGAACTGAACTTGTGTTGAATCCGGAATATTCCTTTAACAAGTCAATACATGCGATCAGAATTGAGTTCTGGGACATCATTGTGAGGCCAATGTGAATTTCTTATTTCTCTCATGAGACTTTTTTATTTAGTTTTGTCTGGTTTTCGTGTGCTTTATTTTCTTGATCATTTAGAAAGGAAAAGCAGATATGTTTGGGTTATGCCAGAGCTTCTTACTTTATCATTGTTCTTTCTCCCCTTCAGGACTTTTGACTAACCCAGGCGTGCTGTGCTAGTTTGGTACAGTGGCCTCCTCTACTATATAACCTGAGCCCAATCACACATTAGCACAAGACTTGATATAGATAGACTCCTGTAGAGCAGACCTGTTGATCTGGAGGATCTGGAGGGCTAGCAGCATCAACTAGCTAACATTTTGGCCTCAAATTTAGATGATAAATTGCTTGATTGACCAAACCCTACAAAACTCAATTGTATGATGCCGTGGTCCCTCGTGGCTCTGTTAGACTCCAGGATAGTCTGCCCTAAGACAGAACTGGGCCAGAATGGCCCATGGAGTGATAGAGAGATGGGAGAGAGAGGCAGTTCAGAGTGCTGGATACAGTCTGGTCCGGTTTGTGGAGGCCCTGCAACCCAGCGAGAGAGAGAGAACTGGGGGAGAGCCGGTTCTGCTCCCGCATGGCGTTGCCGGGGCAGGGCCGAGGGTGAAGGGGGGCAGCTCAGCACGTAAGCCCACATTAACCTCTTCCTCTTGGGCCGCTCCACGGGACTCAGGACTGATCCCAGCCAAGAATAACCTAACCTAGGGTAAGTACCAACCATGGCCCAGTCACTGCCCTGTTCATGAGTATTATTTCCATAGAATGGCAAGTTGAAGTTTCATTGAACGAATGTTACGCAGTGCAGTATTTTGGGCCACTGCTGTACATGAATATGTTGTATTGTTAGCAATCTTTAGATGTGTGCAATAGCATTAACTAATTATCATCATTATCCAAAAGGAGACTGTTTTCTTTTAGGGTCAATAGCAGTGTTGTCAGAGCCCCTTTTCAACTGTAATGAGAAACAGACTTTTGATGTGTCATGAAAAAAAGAAACATCCACCTTCATTTAATGAGCTGTTGACATGAAGGTTATTATAGTTTACTGAAATGTCCAAAAATAACTCAAAACCATAACTGAAACTGTCCTGCATTACAAAATCTCCGTCATGTACACACACTGATCTGAATCTGAATGTCCAACGAGGTGTTCAAGAAGACCAGAGGGCTCATCTGCCCGTATACTCGTGTAATGTATGCATAAAATAGAAATAATGTATAAACAATTAACGATAAAGCAGCGTGTGCATAACAGAAATGAAAATAGAAGTTGAAGCCACTGTGCCTCTTTTATTAAATGTCATTAATCACTTAGCTTGAGCACACACACAAAGTGCTCTGACGAACCTCATCTTAACTAGCACGAGGCACTCGTTTTATGACGAGCAGCTTCAGTCCTATACCAATTCTATTGGCATCATTTCAATAAATGTTTCCACTGTAATTTATCATCTTAACAAATAAGACATTTTTCCATCCCACGTTTTAATGCGATCATCCCAATATGTGCATATAAATATGTGGATGGAATCCTGGCTAGTGAGATGCCATCCTGCTCAGTTGGCAGACCGGGCATCACTCATCTCTGCTGTTATGCCAACAGATGTTGGCACAGTGCACCAATACAAATATATTTGTAAACTAAAAAAGCTCAGTTTGCAAATTAACTGAAACTAAATCATTTGAAATGAAAATGAATTAAAAATCAAAACAGGAATAATCTTGACATGACCCCTCGGTAACAGCAGCGTGAGTGTAAGCATCGTGTTGTTTTCTGTTTAACTTTAAAGTGATAAGAATAGATCAGCTGTTGTTTTTGTACATTGTCTTGTGTGGCACTCGTCTTTATCAGTGAAAGATGGAAATCCAAACACAGAAGAGTGAAAATACTAGAGCTGCTGTCGTAGTGAAGAAGCAAACAACGACTGACAGGATGAAGCAAAGGTACATCTGACACTCTACATCACTCTCTAATTTGTCTTTCTTCTTCCTCCTTCAATCCCTCGGCACCATAAAGACGTGGAGGATGTCAAGTTTGTCATCAACTATGACTATCCAAACTCTTCTGAAGATTATGTTCATCGCATCGGACGCACTGCCCGCAGTACCAACAAAGGAACTGCCTATACCTTTTTTACTCCTGGGAACTTGCGGCAGGCTCGTGATCTGGTGCGGGTTCTAGAGGAGGCGAGACAGGCCATTAATCCCAAACTTCTGCAGATGGTGGACACAGGCCGTGGGGCTGGTGGAGGTAAGGGTTTTAAAATGATCTACAGCTAGAAACTAATATCCAAGTCTCTGTAATGTACTGAAGAATGTATATTATGTATAAGAATGAAGTGGATTCTCAGGATAGTCCAGATTTAAGGCGACTTTGTTTTCTTATTTCATAATTTGTTGTCATTTGCGGGATTCTCCATAGGTGGACGGATGCGTTACCGTGGCAACAGCTCAAGCTCAAACAACCCCAACCTGATGTTTCAGGATGAGTGTGATCGCCGCATGCACTCTGCAAGTGGGGGTAACAAGGACAGCAGCAACAACTTCAGGACAGACGGACGATCGGGTGGGAGCAGCCGTGATGACCGGTCGTCCTCTTCTTACAGAGACCGCAGCAGGGATGGACGGAACAACTACAACAATGGGGGAGGTGACCAATACCAGAGCTATGGGGGTGGAGGAGGGGTTCAGTATGGCTCCAGAGGGGGTGGCTCCCAATCATGTGGGGGTCGGGAAGGTCAGAATCAATCTGGACCCCCACAGGGTCCGTTTGGGCAGCCTCCTCCAACCCCTCCTCAACCTGGTCCTGGTCCGCAACCGCTCATGACACAACCATTTGCTCCTCCGCCACAGCCCATCATGGGGTTCATGGGCCCTGGGCCATACCCATTTGCCCCACCGCCCCCTCCCCGAAAGTAAATCCAGAGAAATCCAGTCTTTTCTACTTGTTCTTAGTGTAACTTGCCCTGCTTCCAGTCTGTGCATTTGAATATCACAGTGTAATAAATGGTGTGCTCTCTTTATTTCTTTTTGTTATCGTAGAAAAGGATGGCTTAATATTGTTTGAAGCAGTGGTCGGTGTTGAGAGGTAAGGGCTACTCATCCAGTACGTCATATGTGTTTAAACATGTTTACAAGAGGTGCAAAATCTGCGATCTTAAGCCTCAGTGTAATGTAGGCATCGTCTTTAATGTGATAGCATCCATTTTTCTAGTATTAAAGGAATAATAATTCAAGCCAAATATTTCTCATGTTGACATTGATGTCGTCTTTGTTTGTATCTGTAGCTAAAAACATGCTTTGGAAAACTTGTATTGAATATATATTCTTTCTTTTCATACACCAGTGTTTTATAGACTTTAATAAACTGTTTGTTCCAGAGCGCTCTCCTCTCATTGATCAGCAGTGATAGCTGGAACTGCTCAAAGACTTTTTAAAGTAATTTAATGACAATATATACATTTTAAACCCCAGAGAATAAGAATAACTTTATTTCCCTTAAATACATATTTGCACTACTTTCACTCCTCCATGTCGCTTCATATTCGTTTTTGGCAAATGTACACAATAGCAATACCGATATTATTTACAGTTTGTCAGGTGGAAAATAATTGAAAGGATTTTATCTGGGATGCAACTGGATAACTATCATAGATCTGCAGCGGTTCAGACCCATACGAGTATCTATGGCGCCACATTTTCTCACTAGATATGTTTAGGCAACTTTTGGAGCACATTTCAGTTTTACTGTAAGATAATTAGTAGATGATCCTGATTATACTTAAATCATCACAGAGGTACCATTAAATATCCAAATGATCTCTGCAACATAATTTAGGAAAAGCAAGTGAAAGATGAATAGTTTCTAGGTCAGACAATACAAGTGATCATTACTGTGTACTTCACGTTTGAGTCAAGATTAAGTTGTGAACCCCCAGAGAAAGTCTAATAAAATAATAAAGAAATACTGTGTTAAATGCTTCTGTTTTACTGCTAAACTAAAAACAAGCACCAAACACACATGTTATTCACACTAGCATGAAGGACATCTGAACAGGCATGTGTGGTAGATTTAAACCACTTCAGAGTGGATGTTTTTCCCACTGGGAATTCTGGAATAAATCATCATGAAAAGTATTACACACAGAAATCATAATGGATGATCGAAGGGTTGCAATATAGATTAATTTGGAGCTCTCGTTGAGGAATGGACTTTTTTGTTTGGTGTGTTATCAATAAAAGCACATACAGCTCGATAATTAAACTCAAATATGATGATCAAGGAAAATAAGCTATAAACTTATTAATCAATATATATATATATGAAAGTGAACCATTCAGTGTTGAAAATGAATCAGTCCTACAACCTCATTACAGCTTCTCAAGTAATCTTAGTGACCACAAAACTCCCCTTTTTTCAATTTCAAACAAGTACAAGCAAACACACAAACATTTAAAGTTCCCAGAAAAAGGCCTGACATGTTAGAAAACATTGCACAGATGGAGCAGGAAAAAAAAATAGAAGAACTTTGAGTTTAAAACAGTTCATCTCATAAGAAACACCGAGAGGAGGCCTTGAGATGAGAGGACAAAGAGAGACGAAAGCCAGATCCATTGACAAAATCTCAATATGAACTGCCATGAGGAAGCAGAGGGAGCAGAAAATTAGTCTGTTCCTCTAAAGGGTTCCCCAGGTCTCTGGTGGAGGGAACTGCTCTACATTTCCACTTTCGTCATGTGATTCTTCTCCTATATCAAATGTCAGTTTGTATCGCAACCGCACATTCTCCTTAAAGAAATGAACACAATCAGATTTCATCAGCAACAAAGACTCAATGAGTCAATAAGTTTACACATTATAGACAAATATATCTAAAATACTATTGCAGAGGGTTACCTTGTAAGGGTTGGCTAACAGCAGGACTTGTGTGATGGCAGCAGGGGGCAGTAACGGGTTGAAGGCAGGTAAATCTGATCCTGATGGTGGTTGGAGCTTCACTCTCATAGTCTGTACACACACATACACAACACACCACAACACACACAACTTCAGGGTTTAATAGAGATTCACCAAAGATGGATGGATGGATGGATGAATGAATGGAGTTACCTTAGGAACGGCAGCCTGGAATCGTATGTTTGTGATGGGCACAGGGGCAGAGGACAACATGGAGATTATAACAACCAATACATCCGGCCGGGCTGGTGGAGACTCTCTTGCAAAATGGAACAAAACCCGAAGGCTGTGTTTATCGAAGATAGTCTCGGGCAACAAGGTACCTGCAAGGCCACAGACAGAAAAGCATGAAAACAAATGCTGAACAGCAAAGACAACTAGGACACACGTAAATCACACACACTGAGCACCAACACGACCATCAGTACTCAGAATGCATGTTCACATTTCATCAGCACAACTGTAATTAAAAACATGCTTCCCTAAACTTACTAGGTTTAATAGACTCCAGGGGCACAGTCACATTAGCTAATGATATGTCATCCTGGGGGGTCGAGGCTGGAGTGACGCCTGCGGTAGGCTGTGAATTCAGGTGAGCTCCTGGCTCAAAAGTCAACATGGGGCTAGGGGTCGATGCAGAGTTGTTTCCAGACTTGATCTGAAGGTCTCGTAGGGTGGGTTTGGAACAAGACTGAAGTTTGTCCCTTTTGAGAAAGAGTTCATGTTTATTTCTGCGCTGTACATTTTTAAAGTGTGAATATCAGCTTTTTGCCTCGGTTCTATGTTTACCATTTGACCTGAAGACTCTCAGGGGGTAGAGACTGCAGCAGGAGGGTTTTACCCAACATGTCTAACTCATCTAGGGCTTTAGTTGATGTCACAGGAGTCTTGGTGGCACATCCCACTGGCAACAGCATCGAAGAGACCGCTGCAACAGGTGTGTCTACAGACTCTGATGACTAATAAAAAAAACATTATGCAGGCATCCATGATACACTTACATAATTCATAAATATACATGATCCTTATCACACCATAACAATACAAGTAATCAGGGATGTGATTTTTCTGGATTAATCTGGAATTCCGGATTTTCCGACATGAAAATGTGGCCTACGTGAATCATGTAGATCTGTAAAAAAAAACTGGTGGGGGGGTTAGAATCGCGAGCTCCAAACCTCGCACAGAAGAGAGGGAGAGTCCCGCATGTAAACACCCCCATCTTCCAATCCTAGTGACGACGTCCCTGTCAAGAACATCGCCGGATCGGATGATCTGGGTGTGTATTATTGCTTGTGTCTATATAACAGTTCTAACCTATAAGTTATTAATTTGAATTTGTTGTCGATTGATTAGATGAGCGATTTTGATTGATTTTCCACTATGGTAGGATGTTTAAGCTGCATTAACATTACTTGTATTTGCTAGCTATACAATAATAAGATAGCTAAGTTAGCTACTTCTAGCCACCCTTAAAACTTTGCTGTATGAATCGTTGTATGATGTATAAGTCGTTTTCAAGGTTTTGGCAACTTATAAATTAATTTCTTGTGAATGGTTGTGACAGTGTTTTTATGTAAAGTCATTTCAGACAAATTCCAAAAGAAACGTGTAGAGGCTCTAAAAAAGCTTGCTACAGTACAAAGGCTAAAGAGTCAGTCATACAAAAATTGAGGCCTTCTTTTGACATGAAAATTTGCATGTTGCACATTTAGCTGTTAAAGTTGGGTAAAAATGTAAAACAAAAATAAGTTAAAATATATGTTGCACATGAAGCATTTTAAGTTTGGTAAAAAAAAAAAATGTAAAAAGATATATTTTATTTTTTAAATTCAAATCAGTTGTTGTCGTGTCATACTGTACAAAAAAAGTTGCATGTTGCACATCTAGCTGTAAAACAAATTAAAATGTATTTTTTGTTCAAATAAGTTGTTACGGGTCCTGCTTTACTTTATAGATCAGCTACCAGTTTGATCGGCCGCTGGGGGTCTCAGTATATTTTCCTGCTTTTTTGTCATTAGCCAATCACATGCCTGAGTAATGTCATTTATTATTGTCTTGCCCACCTGAAAGGTGTTCCACGTCGTGGTGTCTGACTGGGAAGGTGCCATGTTAGGTTCAATGTCAGTCAAGCCTGAGAGAGAGACAAACATCAGTATTGTACAACTGTACTTCCTACACACAGTTGCCATGGTCACTTCATATCTTTATAAATGTCATTTTAATTTGAACAATCTGATATATATTAGTAGATTCTAACAAGCTTTTAATACTGATGATTTTCACAATACATGTAGCACAAATGCAGATGTTCTGTTGAACTAGATTATGATAAAGTCAGTTTACAAAATCCCATCCGGTCAAGAACGACCCTCTAAAGCAGCAACATCAAGCCTAAAGGGAGAAATCAGGATGCGTTTTTCACTGCATCTTAAAGTCATTTAGTTTGAACTTAATGTTTGCACTGGAGTTCCAGAAGGAACAATATTTTGTTTTTCTCCATCAGCCTGCAATGTGTTCAAAATGACAAACCTGAATTGACGTCAACATTTATATTTTCATCCTTTAACGGAGAGATTTCTTTAGATCTCAGCAAAATAGACAAAAACTGACAATTTTCAAAAATAAACTGATTTTATAAATCAGAAATCAATTCAAGTAGGTATCCAGCAGAGAAATCACCTCACCACAATACTCATTATAATGGGTTCATAAACCATAATATTGGGTTTCACATTTTTAAAGAATATTAATACAAAATGGTCAATGGAAGTGTCCAGACGAGGCCCTTTTTGACACGTCGAGTTTCGATCAATGAAAAAGAAAATGGAAATAATCAAAAGCATTAAACTGTTCTTTCATGATCAATCAATGATGTCACTTCCAATGACTCTTAAATCACAATCAATATCACATCAATCAGTCCAAACTAGGGATGTTAATGATTAATCCATGCTCAATTAATTGTTGTTAATTTAATTGATTAAGCTTATCGATCTTCAATTAATACACTTCAGTAACCATGAGAAGAGAAGTTGGAATTAACCCCAACATCGTAAAAAGGAAGGACGCATTACATTATATTCTAAATATGACATTCAAAAAGTATTGAATAGTAAAAGCATAATTTCAATCGGAGCACAACGACGTTATTATTGGTCCTGATATCCAGAGAAACATCCTTGTTCTTATTTCAGTGTGTCGGTTTGTGTGAAGAAGATAAACGGGTACAATTAAAGATTTCTGGGAACTTTCTAGTTTTGTTGCCAATTTTTTGGTGAAGGTTGTGCTTTGGTATTACGGTTAAAATGCGCTTGATTTACATTTTCACTATTTGGGCTGTTTTTATAGATTCAGATGTGTTTTGAACAATCATTGGGCTAAAAATCATAAAAACTAATCTGGCAACACCATCTGTCTCTCTTCACACTTCCTTGCTCGTAAAGACGAAGCGAGCTCTACGTAATTAGCGTGTTTCTCTATAAATGAACATTATGTTTACTGCACAGGCGTGAATGTGATAAAGTGCAACATGTTACATTTAAACAGCACGCTACAAGTACATTATTTGGAGTCCTCCACATGAGTTTTGCAGTTTTACGGTTAACAATTAATCGATTATTCATTTTATGACAATCAATAATGAAAATTCCTGAAATTTGCCATCCCTTGGTTCAAAACAACAAGCAGATTAAGTGAAGGGTAATCTCAAATAAGTGCTCTCACCCAGTGACATGAGCTCATCGTCCAGAAGGCTGAGGCTCAGCTCCTGTGACGGCAGCGTCTGAGAGGGAAATTCAGATAAACACTGAGCTGTAGAGGAAGTGTCCAGTCCTGTCAGGTCCAGTAGCGCTGTACTGCTGCCTATCAACACCAAGAGGATCAAATCACACTTAATAACCATTACTGTCAGTGTAATACACAAGAACTCCTCAAGACTCGTGCTACAGTGAGAAATCTTTATGGTGCTCCATTAAGATGTGTGCATGCTGAACATCTGCAGACGACCCTGAGAGGACATGGCAGGCATCAGCAGTGTACCTGTGAGTCTGGCCGTGCTGTCGGTGTCTCCGTTCACCTCCTCTCTCGTCACCAGCTGCCTGTACAGGTTGATCACCTGCGTTAGGCTGTCATTTGCCTGCAAGATCTCCGCTGCAGACAAACACGTGTCAGTGATTCGTCCTGTTCATCTAAAACAGCTCATAGGCTCTATTAGTATAATTACAGGTTTGGCTTTGCCCTGCACGCCTCACCGAGAGCTTCATCGTTGTCTTCAGTATCACTGGCCAGTCTGAACAGAGTAGGTCTCATCTTCTCACAGCGCTGGTACAGATCCTGCAACGACAACAATCAAATAACAAAATTAGCATATACATAAACACTGCTGATAAAATTACTATAACTTTTAATGTAATTTAATACATACGTCCAATAATTCATGGAAATAATTGCATTGATTAATTGCATTCAATATTTGCTGAGAAACTCCCCCAAATTAAGATGAATACAAAACATTACAAACAGTGGCTTTAGAAATCAATATATTGTTTTATTTTCATATCATTGAACACAAGCCCATCACTGGCCTGCAGTCGGCAGCACCTCAGGGGGTCAGTGTACGGTCCGTTTGTGGGTCCATTGATTTGTGCGATGTGAAAGTGAAGAGGTACCATACTTCATATTCCAGTCACACTTTACGATCCACAGATGGGCATTTTAAGTGAATATAGTGTAGATATACCATGATGTGTTTTTGTGTCTCATATTCCATTCTTGTAGCACCTCAAATAAACGGACCAGGCACATTCAGAGCAGTGCAGTGGGTTAACATGATCCGCTTTAAAGTGCTCTGATGGGCGTGCCAAACTCGAAAATACAAGCAAGGGTTTTTATAGTTTCACTTGTTTTATTTGTGCAATGGCAAATGTTCTTGACTCATACACACAATGTAAATGAGATGATAAATAAACATTTTCAAATGCACATTGAACTTCAAATGTTTTCTTTCATGTGAAATAAGGGCTTGAAGGTTCTAACATAACGTGAGAGTGAAGAATTAGGACAGAAATACAGTATAAATTATTACTATTGCATATGAATATAAAATATGACTTTTTTTGTATTTCTATTCCTGTGCAATGATTTGTTATTGAAAAATTCTGTATTCTTTAAAGCCTTAAAAGTAATCATAGAGTTAGTCATGTCTATACCAAGTTTCATGACATCACACATTCACAAATTAATTTGTTGGCTTCTGAATTCTGATTGGCTGTTGGCTGCCATGTGTTGATTTGTCAGATTTATGTTTTAAGGATAAGTTAGCACCTGCTCCAAAGATGATGCATGCCAAATGTCAACTTTCTCAATCAAATGGTTGAGGATTTAGAAGCAACCCCTACATGCAGAATTGGACGAAACTTTGCATGCATCCTCAAAATGTTCTGTTGACAGAGTATAACAAGTTTCGTCAAATATGGACATTGCATTCAGAAGATATAGGTGGATGAGTGAATGTGGGCCAAAACATCAATTGAAATTGGGTTATTTCATTGAAACTATTTGACAAATCACAATTCTTTAAAAAAGGAGGGTCCCTAAAGGTTAAATGCCAAATTTTGTGTGAATCGGACAAACGGCCTAAGAGGTATGTTTCTCAGAAATTCAAAATGGTGGGAAAAAATATAGACAAATTAAAATATCCTTACTATCCCTTTTTCAGTCTGTACCAAGTAGGTACCAATTGTAGGTCTTTAGTTGGTCACAGCTGTCCCTTCTCATCCTTTTCCCAAAACTCATGTAGGTTAGGCCACGCACGGTCAGCTTTATAGGGGCCTGGGTTCATGTGGTACACACAGGGCTCGAGTTGAGGGATACGAGGGGATGCCATCCCCCTTGTTGCAAGAAATACCAAAAAGCATCCCTCATGTAAAACCACCATCCCCCCTTTAGATCAATTGAGTCATGTATTACTTAAAACTAATCATGCAAATAAAATATTTAATTTCAATACGTTTGATAAATAACAGACTTTAAATCATGCAGAATTAGATTTGGACGTGTGAGGTTGCCAGATTTCTATAGGTGAAATCCCCCACTGAGATCGGGACACAGCTGCCAGTGACGCTTTAGTCCCGCAATTGGGAATCCTTGAGCGTGCGAGCTCTCTCTACACGGTGAAAAACACCTGCCAGTGTTTTCAGAAAACTGCTGTTATGTCGGAGTTTGCGATGGGATGATTTGTCCTTCTTGTGTTCACATGAATCTTACAGACATGGTCGAGCAGTAGATTTGAGCAGACAAATGTGTCTGCAGTGAGCGAGCGATCTAGAACAAACCCCTTTTCATGATCATAACGTGGATACTTTTCATGAAATGAATCATAAATACAATAACAGAGGGTAACAGCTGCATGTTGTGTTCAGGTGTTTTTCAAGTGACGCTCAAATAAAAAATCCAATTCACACAAAACATTTACATGAATACACCTCTTCTATGAACATTTCAATCGCGGAGTTTAAAGACATACTGATATTTTCTTTCTGGGGCTTAAAGTAAAAAATATCATGTGGTGTCCAGAGACAGTAAAACAAAAGGGGGGAAAGTCTCATTAAAAGATGACATTCCTAAACACGTCGTCATGACTAGTGCAGAATCATCTTTTATTGTTATTTAAAAAATAAGCATGTATTCAAGGTGACAAGAAAGCATTTTTTATTTTATTGATTTTTTTGTAGAAAATGCTATAAAGCTTTTTCAAAAATGTATGAAACCAAATTGGACAAAGATTAAATTTTTGAGAAAATGCCAAAAGTATTTTAAAAGATTTCTCATTATAACACCTTGTACAACCTTCAATGACCCACAAGTATAATTGCAGGAAGAGTCCTTTAACAGAAACCTCCTCAGGAACACCATAGCGGGTATAACCCTAACCCTACCCTAACCCGAGCGGGCAAAACTTTCTTTCAGTGCTTTTACTGTGACTTCTGAATTAATAGTTTTGAGATGGGCAATCTCAACATATTGGAGTTACTTTAGGAACTTAGCAGTTTTAAGAAGCACGTGACTAAGCCACAGGAGCTCAACGGTTTCTAAAGGAACCTGTTGGATTTATTTCAAACCTGCAACCCTTACAATACTTTGCTTACCATCTGTGTTGAAAGATGAACCATGACGCAGCTCTGAATCGGGGCGTTTAAGTCATGGCACAAAACTCCATGTTTGTAAGAGTCTAGAAATATCTGCACTGGTCCCCATCACAACTTTGCACTTGTAAGAGATATAATTACAGTTGTTTACAGTCTTCAGTGAACTCTCTCTCAACTGACTGAAACTCATCATTCTTCACACGTCTCTCTCATGGATAAACGGTGTTCCCTACAGTAGGAAAATCCCTCCTTACAGAATCGTCAGAGGATATGATTTATTGTGTTATTTTTTATGCAATATTTTTTATTGATTAAATATTAAATTCAGGCTTTAAAATAACGGTCCAAATAAATACTCAACTTCCATTATGTGGAAAATGTCTCTGCTGCTCTGTATCGAGTGTCACAGGACATTTGTCTAACCATAGATCCAGTACCTGAGCAAAGTGCTGTTCAGGAGTGTAAGAGGGTATTTTCTGACACATATGTGTGTGTGTGTGTGTGTGTGTGTGTGTGTGTGTGTGTGTGTGTGTGTGTGTGTGTGTGTGTGAGAGAGACAGACCTTGATGAGCTCCTCGTTGTGTGAGCTAGTCTCTTTGCTGTAATCTCCCAGGAGCTGTGTGAGAAGCCCAACACTCTCCTTCACCTCCTGAATAGCATTCACCCTCTTCGACACCTTTTCCATACGCTTCTGATCCTGAACGCACACACCGGTATGCATTACAAAAAGCAGACATGCTAAGCACACAAAGAACAGGTTTGCTTTTGTGAATAAAGGTATGGTGTATAGGGGATGGACATGATGACCTATAAATGTGTCAATGCTAGAGATTCTGCTCTACCTACCGCTGATTCAATAATACTTTCTTGTTTTAAAAGTGAACATAATAAAAAGCTTTTTGTGCACAGATACATCTTATTTATTTGTCATTAATAATTACATTTTGGTTTGCGTCCACACACACACACACACACACACACACACACACACACACACTTACCTCCTGAACCATTTCCTTGATTAGTTTGTTTGCAGCTCGCAGGTCCTCAGGGTGTGAGCTATTCAGAAGACGGGATAACATCTACACAATGAGAGGAAGAGAGAAAGCAAGAGAGGAAAAAGAATAGTGGATGGCAGTAAGAGACCAATAGTCCTGCAGTGTGCGCACTCCTGCTATGACGGATTACAAAAACATGTTTAAAATCTCAAGACAGGTGTAAAAGGTTTTGAGATTTTTCCACCTCAACCAAAGTCGGAGGTGGTCAACGCATGTGACCTTTGGCCTTGTAGTTTCACAGCAGCCAAGTGCCACCTACTCACCTGTCAATCAACTGATGCACTAAAACTGGTTTAACTTCGCCAGTTACAAGCAGATTTAAAAGGAAATAACTGCAATCTGAACATTTTAAAAAGCAAATACATGCACAAGAACTTCATGAAACTTCTTCAGTGTACCTGATATCAGCAAGCAGGGACACAGATGACAAGCACACCTCTGAATCTCAGTTATTACAGGTAACTCCACTAAAATAACTTATCATCATGTTTGCACTTAGATTAAATGCAAGCAGGCCCGGTTCCTGATCAAAAACACCGAGAGTGCTTCTAAAACACAAGCAGTGCTCTATATAAACTGGAGACGCAATGTACAGTAAAAATAAAGATGATATTGGGTTTAATGCTACAAAAAACATCATATTTAATCCACTAATTACACTGCCTTAGTTTCAGATTTTATTACATTGTATTTTAATTGATTATAAAAGTGACATTTTCTGCACATGAATGCAGCGAGCGATTTCACACCGCAACCACTGATCTAGAGTCAGAGATCTAGGGTTTCACTAATAATTACGTTTTGGTGTATGCAGAACCTCAGTCGGGAACAAATGGTCGAGTAGTTGATACACACAGTCTGCTATCAGTCGTGACTTCTGTAGTAAGCACACAAACATGACCAAAAACTGTGAGTTGTTAAAAGTGAAATCAAAA
The DNA here is from genome assembly GCF_025860055.1 of Xyrauchen texanus. Lineage (NCBI taxonomy): Eukaryota > Metazoa > Chordata > Actinopteri > Cypriniformes > Catostomidae > Xyrauchen > Xyrauchen texanus. The sequence goes on from NC_068288.1 coordinate 15,384,001, forward strand.
TTGACCCCCATTTATTTTCTCATTGCATGTTACTTTATTGGAAACAATTCATACATGCACATTTGTTTTCTTTTAACATTGTTTTGACCTTGTAATCTTTCATCAAAATGTCATAACTTGCTCCTCGTTGATATTCTGTCTCTGTTTTGCTGACCTATGTGCAGTTAAGCCAATAGTCCAAAGAGTCTAGTCAGTTTTAACCCTGCCATGTACACAAACCTGGTGCAGAGATGGTGAAGGGGCGTTTTCCTCCCAAAACCTTCCCTCGCACTTTTATTTTGACTCTCCTGTCTGTGTCTGTTTGTGGGCTAGTTCACAGTAGTTTAATTTGCTTCTTATTCATATAAGAAATGATAAAATGCTCCTCCAGTGCCGTTCTAAATGCATATTATAAGTGAACAGAACTACTGAGCATCTAAATATGAGATCTTGTTCGCCGTGATAGCGCTCTCACATGAAAATAGCCGCAAATGCATCAACAGGGTGCTCGTGCTTGTGTGTGTCAAAGCAGCAGTATTCACAAACACACTGGTGCTGCATGTGCATGTTTACTTAATAAACAGTCTTTGGCAAATCACAGAGCCATCGCATTTCTTCAAGTGGCTTTGAATAAAATGCATTATCATATGCTATGAGTTATATGGACTACTTTTTCTGATTACAATTTTTTCATTGATTCATACAGATAACAAAGAAAAGTAAAACAAATATACACAGAATCAACATTTACCCCGCACTATTACCCCTCCCCAATCCCCATCCCCACAAATAATAAAATATCATCCACATAAAGTAAAAGTTTATGCTGCTACACCTCCCATCATCACCCCTGGAAAATCCTCCTCCTTTCTTATCGCAGCTGCTGATGATTCCAGGGCAAGACAGAACAATAATGGGGGAAGAGGGTAACACTGCCGGTGCCCCATTCAGAGTAAAATAATCAGAAATTAATCCATTTGTTTGAACCGCCGCTACCGGGTGTCTATAAAGTAACTTAATCCATCCAATAAAAGTATTCCCGCACCCGTATATTTCCAAAATCTTACAAAGATAATCCCATTCTACCATATCAAACACCTTTTCAGCATCAAGTGAGATGCAGCGACCGGAGTCTGATCATTCACCACTAATCACATGATACGCCTGATGTTATCAGAAGAGCTGCGGCCCCGAATAAACCCCACCTGATCTATATGAAGAGATATCATAACTTAATCTGTTAGCCAAAATTTTGCATCTAGCTGGATCAGGGAGATTGGACGGTAACTCTTACACTCACTTGGATCTTTGTCCTGTTTAAGAATCAGAAGGATCCGGGTTTTCTTGAAGAAACACTATACTAGACAACATTCCATCATTAGTGCAACAATCAAACCCCAAACTTCCCCCCGAACCAAACAAAAAGAAAATCGGATTGCTCATGTCCGGTGTTTCCATTTCGTGAGATAGAATTTCACAACAAAACATAATCTATAAAACAAACTCCAGCCAATAGGCAGAATAAGAACAAAGAGCGTGTAGATTTATCCACATAACTGTCCAGAAGGTGTGTTCCTCCACAAAACACTTCAGCCACAAGGCAGAACCAAAAAAAAAAAAAAAAAAAGCCCTCCATTTCCTTGTACAGTCAAACAAATGTTCAGTGTGTTGGTCCACTCGGCTGCAATGAGAGTACCACAAAATAACTTAATACATTGGCTTTATGAAGGACATTGCTTGCTGGGGACATGTGAATATTTTGTGGCCATCCTTAGCATCTAATCTCAATTTGGACGGGAACATCAGTGCAAAAGCGATCTTCCGTTCATGTAAGAGTTTCTTGCATTCTTTGAATCCATCACATTTCTCTCGTCGAATTCACAAAGTCTGGGAACAAGAAAATGCTGTGGTTCTTCCAAGAAAGCCTTCCTTTACTCCTCCCTCAGCGGATCACTGATCCAGAACTCTGTGAGCTGTCGAGCAGACTCGGAAAGAGCCCATCAGGGAATCTCACCATATCCTGACCCTCTTCGGCCTCAGGAATTCCAAAAAAATGGACGTCATTCCACCGGCTACAGTTCTCAAAGTCCTCCAACTTCTCCCAGACATGCTCTAAATCCACTTTAATCACTTTTATCCAATTTAGACTCATGGCAGTGATCGTGTATAACAGCAAGATCCTCCAAGTCAGCAACAGCCTTCATCAGCATTGCCGACATAATCAACATTTCTCGCCGAATTCCCCGCACTTCAACCAAATAGAGTCCTGGGCTCGGGGCCTGCTGCTATGGGGTGTCAGCTTTTTTTTTAAGGATTTTTAATTCTTTGTCCATAACTGTTCAAGGAGGAATATATGTATATGAGTGTTTCGAATCTTACCGGTTTGTGACATTGATAGTATTAAAACTAGCAAAGTGCTCAGAGCTCAATGTTCACACGTCCGAACCTCGCACTGCATCCATATTCTCCCATATGGACTACTTTAACGGTGTTTTTCCAGTTCTTTTATGTCATTATTGGAGCTAGACTGTAATGAACATGACTTAACACACAGTATTGGATTTGGATTGAAGCCCATAGCTTGAATGTATAAATGCTGCAAGAGATAAAAGGTGAGAGTACAAAACGATTGAGGAAATATTTTGCTACATCTAAATGGTTTGAACATTGAAACAGAAATTTTGCAGTGAAGTAAAGCTTATATATTGTAACCACAACATGAAAACTCAAAGTTCAACAGAAGTAAAAAAAATAAAAATGTAAAGTGCCATTTACTGCACTCAAACTCTTATTCTTTATAACTATAGTCCAGAACTCAAACCAGAAGATGAATTATCTTTATTGTCATTACACACAGGTACAATGAAACTCTAATATAATAACAATACAAATAAATAAGAGCAGTACCAAAATATTGCAGTAACTTTGGAGAAGACAGCAGTAGCAGCTACATGTGCTGAAGGTGACTATTTGCAACGGTCAAAAGTGACGTTAGTGCAAGTATGTTAGACCCTGTATGGTCTAGTATGCACGTGCAGTTTGTTTTCACTGCTCTGTGGGAGAGGTGTGATGGAAGCTACAGCTCTGGCATAGCTGTTCCTCAGTCTGTTGGTTGTCGATTTTATTGTCCTGAACCATTTGCCGGATGGCAGCGGTTCAAACAGGGAATGACCGGGGTGTGTGGTGTTTGATTATGCTGCTTGCTTTCTATACCATTTATATATCAATATATTCCATGTCTGCTGGCATAGATGGTGTCCAGTTAAGGGAGCTCCATCCCAACAATGCACTAGGCCAGGGGTTCTCAACTGGTGGGTCGCGACCCAAAAGTGGGTCGCAGACCTGTTTTGGGTGGGTCTCGGTAAGCTGGTCAAAAAATAAATAAATAAATTTAATGTGGCTCTCATGTTTGATTGGTCTTTTATTTTGAAAAAAGGTTTATTTTGACAGGCATTCGTCAGAGACGTGCGGTAGTTTACTATGGTAGACATGGTAACCATCGCCATGGTAACCATCCTGTCTTTACGCTTGTTTTGACATTCAGATTCGAGATGGCTAGCGCAAATATGACCCAGACTATTTAAAAAATGGATTTTCGTACATTGAGGATAAAAGGGACAGAAACCCCAGTGTGTGCTTTGTAGTGAAGTGCTTGCCAATGAGAGCATGAAACCGTCCAAACTGAAGCGCCATTTAGAAACCAAACATCCCGCGATCGAAAGACAAGCCGGTGGAGTTTTTTCAAAGACGCCTCCAGGAGCTGAGGGCATCACAAAAGTGTCTAACAGCTGCCTTGCTCCAAACAAGTATCTTGTTTTGTGGCCTTATTTATTTTGAGTGATTTTGACATTGATTTTATTCACTTTTGTACATGCAGTTGTCATGGTCCTCCTTAGTTTCTTATTAATTTGCTCTGAATAGAGTAAAAATATCTTATGTGGCCTTATTTATTTAATTAACTTTTGTACATGCGGTTGTCAGGGTCCAGTTACTTATTAATATGCTCTGAAATGCACGTTGCAGGGGACAATATATACATGTATGTAGGGTTATGTTTTTAAAAAGATGATGAGTGTTTTCAACAGTTATTTTTGAAAAATAAATTTTGTTGGTTGAATTCTAAAAAAGTGGGTCGCGACTTAATGACCATGGGAAAATGTGGGTCCCAGGGTGGGACCAGTTGAGAACCCCTGCACTAGGCATCCTTCGCCACATGATGCAGTTCTTAACACTTGGTGGCTGTGCAGCTGGCATACCACAATATGGTGCAATTAGTCAGGATGGTTTCAATTGTGACCCTGAGAGGAACCAAGGCCCAGATTGTTTAGTTTGCTGACAAGTTTATGGGGGATAACTGTATTGAATGAGTCCACGAATAACATCCTCACATAACTGTTTGGTTCCTCCACGTGTCAGCGGTGTGGAGAGTTGTTTTGATGGTGTCTTCTGTGGAGCGGTTTGCGAGGTAGGCAAACTGGTGCATGTCCAGATTGGGCTGTATGATTAATTTTATATGTGAGAGCATAAGCCTCTCAAAGCACTTCATAGCTATGGGTGTTAGTGCCACAGGGCGGTAGTCATTCAGGTCCTTCAAAGATGATTTTTTGGGCACTGGAATGATGGTGGAGGATTTGAGGCAAGTTGGAATAGCAGCTTGTTGTAGTGAGAGGCTGAATATGTTTGTGAAACCTCTGCAAGCTGATCGGCACATGCTTTCAGTAACCGTCCTCTGTCAGGGCAAGTTGCCTTGCTTGCATTGATTTTCCTCAAGATGGTCCTCACCTGATGGGTCTGAAGGACCAGAGTTGACTCTCCGTCAGATGGGTTGATGAGTAGAACAGCCTGCTCCCTCTGAGTGGCAAAGCAGCAAAGAACTGGTAGAGGACATACGGCAGTGTGGCATCATCATTTGGCAGCAGATTTTTAGCTTTGTAGTGCGTCAGTGCCTTGACCTCATTCCACATGATGCGAGGGTTGTTGTTGTCAAATTGATCTTCAATGCGCTGTTTGTATTTGCGTTTTGCATCCCTGATGCCTCTCCAGAATTTCCCCCATGCTTCACTGTAGGCTTGTTTGTCACCTGTCCTGGAGGCTGCATCCCGCTCCCTGAGTAGTGCCCTAACATTGGTGTTAAGACATAGCTTTTGATTGGGAAACACCTTTATTGTCTTCTTCGTCAACACATTTTCCATGCAAAAATATATATATTCTAGGACTGAACCAGCATATTCCTCCAGTTCTGTCCTCACCCACAAAGCATAAACTGCAACGATTATTATTGTTGTGAATTCCCTCAGAAAGAACGGTCTACACATTGCCGTTAGGAGCTCCAAATCCGGGCAGCAGTGTTTGTCCACCATGTCCGTAGATGTGCACCATTTGTTGTTTACATAGATACACAGTCCTCCTCCCCTGCTCTTCCAGGAGTCCTTCGTTCGGTCCGCTCTGTAAACAGATCAGCTAGAGAGCGCGATAGTAACGTCTGGTACGTTTTGGTTTGGCCAGGTCTCTGTGATGATAGTCACACAGTCAGGCATGTTTCTCGCTCTAATTTATACATCTTGTTGGTGAGAGACCTGGAGTTTGCAAGGAACATGCTCAGTAAAGCTCATCTGTAAGGGTTAGCTTTTAGCCTAGCCCGTAGCCTGGCTCGCTTTCCCTCTTCTGTTTCCTCTCCCTCCACTGCCTGCGCCCCATCACTGGTGGCATGGCAATTCTGATGGGCTTCAGGGTGCGTAGAATCTCCGGGGTGAAGAAAGGAGTCAACTCCTATCTATATAGTGCTCTCCTTTACTTAATAGACTAACTAACAGAACTAGAATGAGAAAGGAAAGGGAGCCGAGCAGCTGCTGCTTCTGCACGTGCCGCCATCTGTCTAATTAACCACTGCACCACACAAGTGTGAACAATAGAGACATTAAGTTGAAAGTACATAGCAATTACTGAACATTTTTTGTAGTTAAAGCTAAGGGGGTATTTACACTTGGTCACTAATCCGATCATGAAAATATCAAGTGCAAATGCCCTCCAAGACAGAAACGAGATGGAAATAAATCCGATCACCGCTGGAGAAGGTTTGAAACACATTTCATTCGAAAATCAGTAAAGTGTAAATACATCTGGATGTTTAAGCCACATATGTACATTATACTCGCCCAAACAGCGCTATGTCAGCATAGGGAAAAAGTGAAACACAACAGCCGCAATAGAGTCTTTGCATAGGGCTCGTGTTACACAATGATACCAAATTAAGAAAAGGATGGACGTTGAAGGAGACAAAACTTTATTTACTTGATTTGGATCGCTGACGAAACTGAAACTAAACTATAATTAGATAACAATTATTATTAAAAGAATATATGCTATAATTTTCTCGTTATTCATTCTAACTTCACAATGAGGACTTTGATTGCATAATCTTTTGTTACAGCATCATTTCTATAAAGCTGCTTTGAAACAATGTGTTGTGAAAAGTGTTATGCAAATAAATACTACTTGACGAAACACATACAATAAGCACAGCTAACGCACATTTTCATATCTTAACTATGAGAAGCGCAGAAGGGAAAATACACAGCACACACACACACACACACACACACACACACACACACACACACACACACACACACACACACACACACACACACACACACACACACACACACACACACACACACACACACACAGATACCTGAGTGCAAGGCAGTCACATGGAATTAAATAATTCCCAGTTGCTAGGGAGGGTAGAGTCACATGGGGTAACCTCCTCGTGGTGGTGATTAGTGGTTCTCTCAATGGGGCGTGTGGTGAGTTGTGTGTGGATCGTGGAGAGTAGCATGAGCCTCCACATGCTGTGAGTCTCCACGGTGTCATGCACAACGAGTCACGTGATCAGATGCGCAGATTGACGTCTCAGGCACGAAGGCAACTAACACTTGTTCTCCGCCACCCGGATTGAGGAGAGTAACCGCACCACCACGAGGACCTACTAAGTAGTGGGACTTAGGCATTCCAAATTGGGAGAAAAGGGGATAAAGGTTTTTTTTTATTTTTTAAAGAGAATAATTTACATTTAACATACTAATCGATCAGAATGCTAAGCTGCTAAAAAGACTGTTTTCTTTTGAACTACAGGTGATGCTGTCTCCAAACTGTTCAGGTACCCTCAAAACATGATATAGATGAACCATATAATTTGATTTGATTTTTATTTACTTTGCCCTTATAGGGCTTGGCCCCAAATAACAATAATGAGAAAACTAATGGAAACAATAGGGGCTACACCCCTTCCGGAGTCTCTACTACCTTTGATTTCTCCTCATCCTCAAAGATGGCGTTCTTGGCCCTGGGCGGTGGAGGGGGGAGTGGCTTGTCATCAGGAAGATCTGGGTCCTGTTTTACAATACCTGGAAAGAGATGAGGAATGACCATGACAACAATTACATTAACAAAATGCATCTGTAGTGCAGGGCCTTCCTAAATCACACTTTACGATTACAATGAGGAATCAGGAACGTTTACCTTGTTTCTTAAGCATTTGGTAAGCATCAGATATCTTTGTTTCTTCTGGTAAACTGACACTCCAGCTGTACATCATTTCTAAAACTTTTTTCTTCACTGGCTGGGGGGCTCGAGAACCAAGATACTGAATAAAATAAAATAAAAAAAGGGTGCGGGGTTAGAGACAGTATCTGACAAATGCTTAATGGGTTAGTGATTATGTTGGGAATCTAATTAATTAGCCTCACTGATTATGAAAACACTGCATGAATTTAATTGTTTATATACAATGTCCAGAGTGAAATTAAGCATTATTACGGACTTCATAAAACACAGGCAGCACTGCATAGCAAGCCCAACACTGAATTAATCCACACACACACACACACACACACACACGTACCTTAGGGGAGACCACTTTGATAAGCTCGTTCAGGAAACGGAACTTCCCCACCTCATTATGGAACCTTTTCCCACAGTTTTTCACACATGTTTCTAGAACCTTCGTACACAAATACACAGGCCACACAGTCAATCACTTCTTATTAAACAGGAAGAACAGCAACAAAAGTTGTCTGTATCATTCATAGAAGCTGCAGCACAATTCTTTCAATTAAATTCCCAGCATTCTTACTTTCAGTGTGGTTTCCCATTTGGAAAGAATTCAAAGCATTATGAAAGTGAGTTGCTAAATGCATGAATATCCTTTCTGCCATCCAGAGACACCGATGGGCTGCTGCTTCCAGACACTTGGTGGTCAGTTAAAAACGAGTTGCAACATGTGACTTTGATCCCGTTAACACCTGGTATTAAGATCCGTTACAGACGTAAAAATGCTTTCACGGTTCAATTAACCACATTCAGAGGTGTACCAGGGGTGTCTCTAGGATTTGAAAACATCAGGGCTGAGGCCAAAACATTTGGGGCTAAGAGTATCCACACATTAAAATTATAAATCATTAATGTATAGAAAATAAACATGCTAACCAAAACATGTACAAAGACATGCAAAAATTCATGAAAAATTCATACACAACAACTGTAATAATGTGATTTTCTGCATATTTTATTTTATTCGTTCATTCAGCTACGAGGGAACCGTCTGAACACGTTTAACCACCGATCAAACTTGTTTTTAACTGTGTCAATATTTTGTCTATATTTTAAAGCATACGCCTTCAGATCAAAAGGTTTTTAATATCATGAGAAACATCTCAGTCAAGAGTTTCAAAACTTTTGACCGGTAGTGAAGTGTACGTGAAGGAGAATAAACCTGAAATAAGAATATGTTTACATCACAATGCACATTATGTAGTTTAGAGATGATTATAAACATTTAAAATGTTACAAATGGCTGTTTCTATTTAAATAACTGTGGCATTCTCTTTTTTTCTCCCCCCTTTTCTCCTCAATGTGGAATGCCCAATTCCCAATGCACTCAAAGTCCTCGTGGTGGCGTAGTGACTCGCCTCAACCCGGGTGGTTGAGGATGAATCTCAGTTGCCTCCGTGTCTGAGACGTCAATCCGTGCATCTTATCACGTGACTTGTTAAGCGTTACCACAGAGACGTAGCACATGTGGAGGCTTCACACTATTCTCCATATACAATATTACACAAGTATAAACACCATGTGACCACACAGTCATCACACCACTCAGGAAGGAGACGCATTCTGTCTCCTAGAGATGAACGTAGTTTGTGTGAAAAGTGCAAATCAATCCCAGAACAACAGCAAAGGACCTTGTGAAGATGCTGGAGGAAACAGGTAGACGAGTATCTAGATCCACAGCAAAACGAGTCCTATATGGACATCACCTGAAAGGTGCTCAGCAAGGAAGAAGCCGCTGCTCCAAAACCACCATATAAAAGCCAGAATACAGTTTGCAAGTGCACATGGGGACAAAGATCTGACATTAGGAGAAATGTCCTCTGATCTGATGAAACAACATTGAACTGTTTGTCCATAATGACCATCGTTATGTTTGGAGGGGAAAGGGTGAAGAACAGCATCCCAACAGTGAAGCATGGGGGTGCAGCATCATGTTGTGGGGGTGTTTGCTGCAGGAGGGACTGGTGCACTTCACTAAATAGATGATGACATCATGAGGAAGGAACATTATGTGGATATATTGAAGCAACATCTCAAGACATCAGACAGGAAGTTAAAGCTTGGGTCACAAATTAGTTTTAGGCTTAAGGGCAACAATGTCAAGATATTGGAGTGACCATCACAAAGTCCTGAAGCAAGGAGGCTACAAACCTGACTCAGTTACTCCAGTTCTGTCTGTATATATATATATATATATATATACACACACACACATACACGCACACCAACCAAAACAGCTCTGACCCGTTGAGGTATGGACTCCACAAGACCTCTGAAAGTGTCCTGTGGTATCTGACACCAAGACGTTAGCAGCAGATCCTTCAAGTCTTGTAATTTGCGAGGTGGAGCCGCTGTAGATCAGACTGTTGGTACAGCACATCCTATAGATGCTCCACGTTGGGGCTGTCTGTTCTAGAGGTTTGACTTCCTCCACAGTGCTTAAAACTAGAAAATTCTCAGTAGAAATAAAATGGGTTGCATAAATGTTGTCATCTGCACCATGATGTCTAGGGAAGTCTGATTTCACTTGAGTAAGCAATCTGCTCTGTGTTATTCTTTATTCCAGTTTGACACGTGGTGCTCCATGAATGGAGTAGAACGGAGCAGGGCAGATCATTTCACGTGCGCAATTGGTACTGTGATGGCATAGACCATGCTCACGCAAAAATCTAAATGTAATCACACAGCTCAAATGTATCAGATACTTTGCATATATAACATGCCGAATGTGAGATGAATATAATTTAATCCACTCAACAACACCTGGGCAGTTGATCTGAAAGACACGTCTAACGTTTGGTTTTCACAGGAGTTCTGAACAGAAAACATCTGGGGCTAGACCAGAATCATTCTGCCTTAGCGACGCCTCTGTACGTGATCAAATTGCAACATGCAATAACACAGATCATGTGAAGCAAACACATCTGAAGCGCAGTTAATACAGGTACTCAAATAAAATAACTTTGAATTCTGCTCAAGAGACAGTGCGCACATTTTATCATTATGCAGTAACACACTGACGTAGCGAGTGAGGTATGACATAATAAACAGGAGCACATTTTGCTGCCAGCTGTGAATGGTGGCATGTCCTGCTTGACCACTTGGATCACCTGAGACGGATCTTAATCCAAGGTGTATACAGACCCTAATCTGCAAAAAAGTGTGAATTTCAACTAACACTAAAAGTTAAAGCAAAAAACATCTAAAACTATGATTTTATTATAAATATTGTCCAATCGTCAACAACAGACTAAAGATCCAATCCCACCCAGTGAAAAGCCCTGAATGCTGGTCTTACCATGAGCGCCTGTAAGGCCTCCCACTCCTGAGGGGACTGAATCTTGTGAGCCAAAAGTCTGGTCGCCAACTGTGGACTGAACACACAATAGATTTAAAAGACATGAAAACAAAACTGTAAGACGGGGTCCTTAAACATTCATATGTAGGAGGATTATTTACAAGAGCATGCTATCTTAATGTTACTAATTTAGTTTGAGCCTATCTGGTTAATTGGGAGCTTTAAGAGGCTGGATTACACACATGAAGATGTCAAAGCTGCAGGCTCGAGTTTGTGATTATAAATTACTCAACATCATTTACCCTTTTATATACCTCACATAGAGGAGGCATCTTTGAGTCATTGTAACCTGTTAAATGTCTCCAGGACTGATTCATTGTGCATTTATAAGCACATTTTTAAGGGAATGTAGGTTTGCAAACAATTGAAATGTGGACGTACCCTTCAGGTTCATTGCTGAGTTGGTCACAGAACAGTTGAATACTCTCCCAGTCAGTCTCTCGGTTTAAAGGGTTAGTAGCTTTGTCTACAGGTTACACAGAACAGTTAAGAAGAAAAGTCAGTATATAGTGAGAAAAAGTTCAAACCTGTCAATGGAGATTAAAGATGATCATAACTAATCAACGGTCATAAGATTTGAATTATTTGATTTTAGTAATAACTCTGAGTAGACACACCTACCATGACCTCCAAAGTTGTTAAGCAATGGTAACGTGTCATTTCAACTTGTGTGCCTCTTGCCACACTTTTACAAGATATATGCTGCAGATATTTGTTAAAGCTGAGGCTGCAGTGGGCCTACCATCTGTGTGCCTCAGCAGAACGGGCAATGTTTTTCCAGTCGGTGCCCACTGCAGCCTCCGTTTCCTGTTCTTGGCTGACAGAAGTGGAACCCGACGTGGTCTTCTGCTTTTGTAGCCCGTCCGCCTCAATGTTCGACATGTTGTGCACTCAGAGATGATATTCTTCAGCACAATTGTACAGAGTGGTTATCTGAGTTACTGTAGACTTTATCAGTTCAAACCATTCTGACCATTCTCCGTTCACCTCTCTCATCAACAAGTGTTTCATCCACAGAACTGACCCTCACTGGATGGGTTTGTGTTTTTGGCACCATTCAGAGTAAATTCTAGAGACTGTTGTGTGTGAACATCCCAGAAATACTCAAACCAGCCCGTCTGACACCAACAATCATGCCACGCTCCAAAATCACCGAGATCATGTTTTCCCCATTCTGATGGTTGTTGTGAACATTAACTGAAGCTCCTGACCCGTATCTGCATGATTTTATGCACTACAGCCACACGATTGGCTGATTAGATAATCACACGAATAAGTAGATTTACAGGTGTTCCTAATAAAGTGGTCACTCAGCGTGTGTTTTATATATATATATATATATATATATATATATATATATATATATATATATATATAATTTTTTATTGGGATGATAGGAAATAGTAAATATTTAATCATCACCAGTGGATGTTATGCTTTAGTTTTGCAATCGTGATGCACTCGTTTCTACAGAAGACAAAACAGACTTGTGTTCAGTATTTTGGGATAAATTTCACTACACACCAGACACTGGATATTGGAGTGTGTTAATATGACAAATGATTTGTGATTTCAGTTTGTTTTACTAAATTAAAATGTGCATTGTAAAAATAAATGAAGTCTGATGTGATGCCAGTGTCTCGTTCAGATTGAATGTGAGAGCTGCAGTGGCTGATAACACTGGCGATATGTGATCAGGCAAATATAGAGACTTTTTCATTTGTCCAGTGTGCTGAGGACATGTTTTAATAAAATATTATCTGGTACACATGCTAATCTTGTTTCATTTAATTTAATGTTTTTTAAGCTTTCATTATCTTTCCAATAAGAGCCACATTCATTGTGACTGCTTCCTCAATTATCAGGATAAAACCCATCATATCGCTTCAGAAGACATGGATTAAACCACAAGAGTCATGTGGATCACCTTTATGGATCATTTATGTCCTTTTTGGAGCATGCAAGTGTGGGACCCCATCGACTTCCATTGTAAGTATATATTCACATCATTTCTTATTCAAAACATTTTTGTTTGTGTTCCGCAGAAAAACTAAAATCATACAATTTAGAGACGGCATAAGGGTGAGTAAATTATGAGAGAATTATCATTTTAGGGTGAATAATTTCTTTAAAGACAAAAAGGTCACACTTTATATTAGGTGGCCTTAACCACCATGTACTAAAATTAAATACAATACGAGTAAGGATAAGGGTTAGGATTAGGGGTAAGGGTTAGGGATAAAATGAATAGTGCAACTACAAATGTAATTAAATGCAAGTGTTTTAAATGTACATAAAATGCAACAACATGTACATAATAAACTACATTGTATCAAATGTATATAGTAGTTAAGGCCACCTAATATAAAGTGGGTCCAACAAAAACATTAAGGAGTGATTTTTAATGAAGTTTTTCAATGAAGCTGTTTCCTAGGGATTGAGACATTTAAGACATTACAGTAAGATTTTCTGTAAAGCTACTTTAAACTATATTTATTGTGAAAAGCACTATAAGCAAAACAGATTGAACACAAATAGGAAACATGGCCCCTTTAAGGAAGTAGATTTATACATCCTCCACTAAGTTGAGCTGCACAGTAAGTGAACAGTCTGTAAATGGATTTACACTATAGAGACATAAAACACATTTACTGTCATTAAACATCTTAATTCAACATCTTATTGATCATTTGAGCCTGTTTTCTAACAGAGACTCCTCCCATCTTACACACAGAGAGATAGCAACTACTTTCCAACGCATTACAGAATAGATCACAGTCAAACCAGAACAAACACACTAAAACAAAACATGTGTCAGAAACAGCAAACACACAAAAATAAAACAAGTGTCAGAAACTTGATCATATCAGCGTTAGCATGCTAACTCCACTGCCAACAACCCCATGATGGCTCTTCATCTGCGCCCAATAAAGCGCCTCCGCCAAGCGTCAGTCCCGACCAGTGCGCGAACATCTTATCCAAAGTGTCACATCTGAATGTAACAAATCTGAAGTTAAAATGTGTTTGACTTACTGATACGGGACTCTAAACTCTGCTCGTCAGGCGGAGCCGCCATCTTCAAACAGGATCACGAGATCCAAATCTCGCGAGATCCTAAGCTGCCTCTGACAAAAACACTCTTCCTCATATGATTCTCCTGCACATCCGAGATATATATATATATATATTTTTTTATTTTTTTATTTATGCATACAAACAATACAAAGATAACAATCATAATATACACTTCTTTAACAAAATTGTAAATAAAACTGTACAAATATAACAACAATATGTACAGTGTCATCTAATACAAAGAAGAAAATAACAATAAATGAATTACATCCGAGATATATCAATCTGCAGAGCTGCAGAGCCATACGTCACAGCAGGGGCGGAGATAATAGAGCCACAGCAGTTTCAGGCCGGATGTTAGGGGCGGAGCTAATGGAGTAACAGCACGTTAGGGGCGGAGCTAATTGAGTCACAGCAGTTTCTGGGCAGAGGTTTGGGGCAGAGCTAATGGAGTCACAACAGGTTGGGGGCGGAGCTAATTGAGTCACGGCGAGTTAGGGGTGGAGCTCTATATAAAATACTCAATAAGACTATATATATATATATATATATATATATATATACCAGTTGTGGGCGGTGCTATTGCCGTACCAGGCAGTGATGCAGCCAGTCAGGATGCTCTCTACAGTACTGGTGTAGAACCGTGTGAGGATGTGTTGGTTCATTCCAAACTTCCTCAGCCATCTCAGGAAGAAGAGGCGCTGGTGAGCCTTCTTCACAACGGCCTCAGTGTGGACGGACCATGTGAGTTCCTCAGTGATGTGGACACAGAGGAACTTGAAACTGCTGACCCTCTCCACCGGTGCTCCATTAATGGTGATGGGGCTGTGTTCTCCGTCTTTCTTCCTGAAGTCCACTACAAGCTCCTTGGTTTTACTGACGTTGAGGGAGAGGTTGTGCTCCTGACACCAGCGTGTCAGAGTGTGCACCTCCTCTCTGTAGGCTCTTTCATCATTGTCAGTGATCAGACCTACCACCGTCGTATCGTCAGCAAACTTAATGATGGCATTGGAGCTATGTGTTGCCACACAGTCATGCGTGTATAGGGAATACAGTAGGGGGCTGAGAACACAGCCCTGCGGGGCTCCAGTGTTGAGGGTCAGTGATGAGGAGATGTTGCTGCCCATTCTAACCACCTGACGTCTGCCTGACAGGAAATCCAGGATCCAGCTGCACAGCGAGCTGTTTAAGCCCAGAGCCCGGAGTTTCTCATCAAGCTTGGAGGGCACTATGGTGTTGAATACTGAGCTGTAGTCAACAAACAGCATTCTCACATATGTGTTCCTTTTTTCCAGATTGGAGAGAGCAGTGTGTAGTGTAGATGCAATGGCATCATCAGTAGAGCGGTTGTTGCGGTAGGCAAACTGCAATGGGTCCAAAGAGGGGGGCAGAACAGAGCAGATGTAATCTCTGATTAACCTCTCAAAGCATTTGCTGATGATGGGGGTCAGAGCAACAGGACGCCAGTCATTTAAGCAAGTGATTGTGGCTTGCTTCGGTACAGGCACAATGGTTGATGTTTTGAAGCATGTGGGGACTACAGACAGGGAGAGGGACAGATTGAAAATGTCCGTAAAAACACCAGCCAGTTGATTCGCGCACGCTCTGATGACGCGGCCCGGAATGCCGTCTGGACCCGCAGCTTTACAGATGTTCATCCGTCGGAAGGATCGGGTTACATCCACAACAGAGATGGAGAGTGAATCAACCTCTGTAGTGTCAGCCGTGAGTGCTCTCTCCGCGAGGGCGGTGGTGTTGTCCTCGAAACGAGCATAAAATGTATTAAGTTCGTCCGGGAGAGATGCAGCGGTGTTCACAGCGGAGTCTTTATTCCGTTTGTAGTCCGTGATGATGTTAATGCCCTGCCACATACACACTAGAGTCAGTGGTGTTGAACTGTCCTTCAAGTTTGTGCCTGTACTGGCGTTTGGCTTCACTGATGGTGTTACGGAGGGCATAACTGGCTTGTTTACGCTCCTCCGTGTTAGAAGAATTAAAAGCGGAGGACCGTGCATTGAGTGCCGCGCGAACCTCGCCGTTAACCCATGGTTTCTGGTTGGGGTATATCCGTATTGTTTTGGTCGGAACAACATCCTCTACGCACTTCCTGATGAAACACGTTACGCTGTCAGCGTAAACCTCGATGCCGTCATCAGAGGCGGACTGGAACATCTCCCAGTCCGCGTGATCAAAACAGTCTTGTAGCGCAGAGTCTGATTGGTCCGACCAGCACTGGATCGTTCTGAGGGTGGGTGCTTCCCGTTTCAGCTTCTGCCTATAAGCGGGCAAAAGCAGAACGGAAGAGTGGTCCGATTTGCCAAATGGGGTGCGGGGGAGGGATTTGTAGCCATCCCGGGAAGGAGAGTAACAATGATATAAAACCCGGTCCCCTCGTGTGTTGAACTTTGTGTTGGTGGTATTTTGGAGCGATTGTTTTGAAGTTGGCTTTGTTAAAGTCCCCGGTAACAATGAATGCAGCCTCAGGGTGCGCGGTTTCCTGCTCACTTATACTCCCATACAGTTCCCTGAGTGCCCGTCTGTGTCGGCTTGTGGGGGGATGTACACAGCAGTGATGATGACCGCTGTGAATTCCCTCGGTAGCCAGAATGGTCGACACAGAAGCATGAGATATTCAAGATCAGGAGAGCAGAAAGACTTGATGAAATGTACGTTCCTCTGATCACACCATGATTTGTTGGTCATAAAACATACACCACCACCTCTGCTTTTACCAGAGAGGTCTTTCGCTCTGTCCGCTCGGTGCACGGAGAAGCCCGTGATTTCGATGGCCGAGTCTGGAATCTCCGCAGCCAGCCAGGTTTCTGTAAGGCAGATAACACAGCAATCTCTCGTCTCTCGTTGGAAAGAGATCTGCGCTCTCAGCTCGCAGAGCTTGTTGTCCAGAGACTGAACATTTGCCAGTAGTATACTGGGTAGCGGGGGTCGATTTGCACGACGTCTTACTCTGATGAGAACGCCGGCTCTTTTTCCCCTTTTCCTTCTGCGTTTCCGCGGCCGGGCAGCCCAGACAAAGGGCTCCGCCGGCGTGTTTGTAAACAGCGGGTCGGCATTAAGGAATGTGAAGTCCGGTTTTCGATGTGAAATTGTAGAACCAATGTCCAAAAGCGTTTGGCTGTCGTAAACAATAAGGCAGACAACATCCAAGACAAAAAACAAAGAACTGTAAACAAAACAAACAATAAACCGCAGTGTTGTAACGGAGCTCGCAACGCAGCAGCCATACTCGGCGCCATCTTGAGTACTTGAGTGTATATATATATATATATATATATATACACATACACACACACATACACACATGCACACACACACACATACACACACACACATACATACATACATACACCCACACACAAACACACACACACACACACACACACACAGACAGACAGACATGCACACACACAGACACACATACATACATACATACACACACACACACACACACACACACACACAGACACATACATACACACATACATACATACATACATAAACACACAGACAGACATACATACATACAACCACACACACACACGCACACATACACACACACATATATACACACACACACACACACAGACACACATACCATACATACACACATACATACATACACACACAACAACAACCGGCATTCGCCACTAAGTGGCGGTGACGTCACCACGACGCTTGTGCCAGGCTATGTGCACGTTAAGGCCACGTGAAGTGTCGAACGCCCGCTGGCAGGAGGTCACGGGACAGATCCAACAGGTGACACAGGTTGACTGACTGAGATGACTGGCTGATGCACCACCTGTGCCCCCTACTGTGCCAACTTGCTGTGCTTTAGCCACCCGGCGCTCTGCCAGTTGTTGTGAGTGTCGCTCCTCTGTGCTCCGTTGTTGGAGGGCGACTGCCTGCAACTGACCAGTAGCGTCCTTCACAAGCCTCCTCCAAAGAGGCCGATCTTGACACCGCTGGTACCAGTCATCGGCAAGTCCACTCAGCTCCACATCCCCCTGTACCACATCACTCCATCTCTTCTCCAGCCCGTGCCGCGCCCACTTAGCCCCCTCTATCTGGCTGAACAAAAGCTGTTTAGGCATGCGGTGGCCGAGCATGCGGGCTACATGACCCAGCCAATGCAACCTTGCCTGCCGGAGGAGCTCACCGATTGGACTTTGTCCACATCTTTCAAAGATTTGTGAGCTCCTCACACATTCCAGCCTGGTTAAACCCAGGATGGATCTTAGGCAGGCCAGCCTAAATGTTTCTAACCGGTGAAGATGTTCAATTAGGGGGGTCCAAGTTTCGCAAGCATAGAGAAGGGAGGGAATGACCGTGTCCGAGAATACCTGAAGCTTCGTGCGGAGCGACAAACCGGGTAGCTTCCACACAGCGTTACGCAACCGATGAAAAGATAATCCCGCTCGACTGATTCAGAGTGAGACCTCTGCTGTCAAACCGGAGGTGGTCATAAGCACACTTCCCAGGTATGGAAAACACTCCACTCTCTCCACAACTGCCCCATAACCAATTGGGAGCTGTGGGGGTGGAGTGTCCGATGGTACATAATACCCAGGCTGGTGCTTAGTTTTGGTTGGGCTGATGGTAAGGCCCCATCTCTTAGTGGCAAGCTCCAGGTTCATCAGCAGTGCCTCCAACTCCTCCTCTGAGTGAGCAGCAATCACCAGATCATCAGCATACATAATGTGGTTGACCAATAGGGAGCCACCTCTTGCCCTCCTCCCGTCTGGCAAGAGGTACCGAAGCATTCGGGCCCTCACGGCCAGACTGTGTAACAGCTTCTTCCCCCAAGCCATCAGACTCCTCAATACTCAGAGACTGGTTTGACACACACGTGTCCTGAGTTGCACTTTAATTACTGTCACTTTATAACTCTCTGCTACCTCAATAACTGCTATGTGCATAGAACATTATCTCATAGTATGTTATGTTTACATTTTTAGAAACTGTCATCTTTTTGCACTACTGAGTACTGGTCGGCGCTGCACTGTCTATTGTCCTGTTCATTGTCAGTAATTTGTTGTACTGTCCTGTACTTTTTGCACATGTTTGCACGTGCACTTTATATAGGTATATATAGGTAGTTCATATAGGTATTTTATTTAGTTGTGTAGTCTCATGTGGTCCTATGTTGGTCCTTTGTTGTTTTTATGTAGCACCATGGTCCTGGAGGAACGTTGTCTCGTTTTGCTGTGTACTGTACTAACTGTATATGGTTGAAACGACAATAAAAACCACTTGACTTGACTTGACTTAACCGCACCCGGGCATCGTTCAACCTCCCATTATATCTGTACCAGATGGAAATTCCTCCGGTATAGCCATCGAAAGCTTCACGAACCACGTGGTCGAAATAGATATTAAATAATGTGGGAGCCAGAGGACATCCCTGTCGCACTCCAAGGTGAACAGGGAATGGCTCCGACTCCCGACCACATAGTTTTACCCGGGCCCGCTCGCCATCATGAAGGTCCTTAATGATCACGAGCAGCAGGTCTGGGACTCCGAAAGCACGAAGAATAACCCAGAGCACAGTCCTAGTGATGGTATCATAGCCCTTGACCAGGTCAATAAAGCAGAGATGTAGGTCTTGCTGGAATTCCCTACACCTCTGCTGTAGCAGGCGGACAGAGAATATGGCATCTGTGCAAGACCGCCCCTTCCTGAAACCACACTGGGGCTCCGCAAGCCTCTCCTCAGCGTGCCTGGCAAGGCAATGTTGAATAATCCTTGCCAGGATCTTTCCTGGCACACTGAGGAGTGAGATGCCCCTATAGTTGTTACAATCTGTGCCGTCCCCCTTTTTAAAGAGAGGGACCACCAGGGCATCCTTCCAATCCTGCGGAACCTGCCCAGTGGTCCAGACTGATGTTATGATGTCATGTAGTGCAGTTTGTGCACAAACGCCACCCTTCCTCAGCATTTCACTTGGGAGATCATCTCTGCCCGGTGCCTTTCCTGGTCTCAGGCTCCGATTCGCCTTCAGTACTTCCTCCAAAGATGGCACCGCAGCCAGCCACCCACAGGGAGTGACTTCTTCCTCCAATATTTGTACATACATACACACTATATTTGTAGCACCGCAGCCCCAGCAGGGTCATCCTCACTTTGTCCCACAATGTTTTCCAGGCTGAGGGACTTCCCCTCCCCAGGACCTCACAGAAATGCTCAGCAAATCTGCATACCTGTTTCTGGGGGTCGGAGATTGGATCACCGCTGCGGTAAGCCTCCTCATTCTCTGACGTGGGATGCTGTAGACGATGAGTGTAGGCCTGTCGCTTTTTTTGAGCCAGCCTGAACACCTTCTCCGTCAGCCAGGGTTTCTGAGGAGGTCTGGACCGTGTGCCCAAAACTGCCATTATAGTTACATGTGCCACAGTCCTAAACCTCGCCCATTTCCCCTCGACATCCAGATGAATGGGGGATGATGCCAACCCCAGCTGCAAGTGATGCTGAAATTCTTGCTTGCAACGTTCATCAGCTAGCCTATACCAGGCCACTATGAGTTTGAAAGGGGTCCTGGGTTTACACCCACCACCGGAGTGGAAGAATGGCAGGTGCATCTTACAGATGACAAGTCGATGGTCAGTGGGCATATCAGCTCCACGGTAGGTCCTGGTGTCAAGGACATGGGCCCGCAGCTGCTGTTCCATCACTATGTAGTCCAGCAGATGTTCTTGCTTGGAACCGGCATGCAACCATATGTTGTGTGGATGCGCCGATGCTGGAACAGTGTGTTGGTTATGGATGTTCGTCTTCGGTGGGCGCATAAATAACCATGACCACCAATCCTCGCTTCTGGTTGATGGGAAGGCGAACCCAAAGTAACCTGGGGCTCACAGCTTCCCACACCTCACCGCCACGCTCCCACGCTGATTTCATTCTTTTGTTCAGAAGAAGAGCCACTCCCTGTTGTTTGGCAGTCTCCTTCCCCGAGTAGAGGACAGTCCACCCCTCATTGTGGCAAGAGCCAGAGCCGGTCCACCGGACCTCCTGAACACCACAGAGATCCAGGCAGTACTGGTCCAGCTCTCGACAGAGGAGTGGCAGCCTCTCCTCCGCTGTGAGTGTTCGATCATTCCACGTGGCCATCCGTAGTGGCATTTTGTTGTTGCTGGAGGAGCCCCGAGTGTGAGGATTCAGTCTCCTGGCTCTGCCTGATGGAGTTTGGCCAGGAGACGTCATAGACGCCTGTCCCCCCAGGGCCTCCAGCACCAGCTTACTTAAAGATTTAATTTGTGGTTTGGTGGTAATCAGTTGAAGGTAAAGGGGTTACCAGCCCCTCGCACCCATCCAGAGCCCCAATTTGGCCGCTGTGGTGGCTGCAAAGCGGTGGTGGCTCAGTGGTTGAGGCTCAGGGTTACTGACCAGAAGGTTGGGGGTTCAAGCCCCAGCACCACCAAGATGCCACTGTTGGGCCCTTGAGTAAGGCACTTAACTCCAGGTTGCTCTGGGGGGATTGTCCCTGTAATAAGTGCACTGTAAGTCGCTTTGGATAAAAGCGTCTGCCAAATGTAAATGTAAAATGTACATGCTTCAACAGCATGAAGTCCAATTTATTTACTTGAAGAGGTAATTCATTAATTACAGAGGTAAAATCAAAGGGTGCACCCAAGACAATGTGTAGAGCATACTGAAAAACAATTTCAAAAACTGTTCAAATTCCATCTAAAGTACTTTGGAAAATGTGTTTACAGTATGGTATATGCCAGGTTACACATGATCCATGCTCCAGCAGGTGAGCTACAGAGCTCTTGCATTTCAAACATAGATAGAGAAAGGAATAGTGATAGTGACGACAATGTCATGGGTTCCCAGGAAATCCATACATTTATAAGTCAATAGATTGTAAGTTGTTTTCAATATAAGCACCTGCCAGTTGAATAAATGTTAAAACGTGTACTTATTCTTTCTTTCAACAAATACTTAGAAAGCACACCAATTATAGGGAAATTTATGTCAAAAACATGAATTCTCTATATTCCTCACCATCAATATGAAAACCTCACAGTCTGCCTGCTGGCGTGGGCACTGTTGCACTGGTGGTTGATGTTGTGCTTCTGACCGCTGGCGTGGGCACTGTTGCACTGGTGGTTGATGTTGTGCGTCTGACCGCTGGCGTGGGCACTGTTGCACTGGTGGTTGATGGTGTGCCTCTGACCGCTGGCATGGGCACTGTTGCACTGGTGGTTGATGTTGTGCGTCTGACCGCTGGCGTGGGCACTGTTGCACTGGTGGTTGATGGTGTGCCTCTGACCGCTGGCATGGGCACCGTTGCACTGGTGGTTGGTAGCATTTTGGCTGAAGTGAGATGCTGTTTTTGTTTACAAACGTGAATGATTTTCAAAATAGTCTCTCCTAAAAACTGTAGTTGCTCAGTACAGACAGTGGTAATTGAGTGATGCTCTATAGCACAAGCCACATCTGTGAAAATTAAATATAAATATGTGTGCTACATATATTGACAAACAACCCGAGGTGTTTATATATCCATGGACAACTGCCTTGGAGTGGGTTAGGAGATGTACTTTTAAGTTGTTCAGTCTTGTCTGTTTAAATACCCTTGCCATGCAAAAAGGGCAGTGAAACTG
This sequence comes from Xyrauchen texanus, assembly GCF_025860055.1. Classification (NCBI taxonomy): domain Eukaryota; kingdom Metazoa; phylum Chordata; class Actinopteri; order Cypriniformes; family Catostomidae; genus Xyrauchen; species Xyrauchen texanus. The sequence continues at coordinate 15,406,648 of NC_068288.1, forward strand.
GTTTTGCATTGCTCCAACTGAGGTAATGTTTGACCTCTCCGAATTGTAATATGTCTCTACAAGGGAAAACCACACGCATTGCTCAGTTTCGGGAACTTTGAAAAATGCAACACAATACTTTATTAGTAGGTTACCATAAACTCAAAAACCATATGCCTAAATAAAACAAAACTAAAGAGAACCACCCATTTATATTCAGAAATACAAAAAAGAAAGTTTCAGTGACTTTATCGGAATGCCTATTTACAAAACACAATCCGAAGGGTAAAGGAAATGTCCCCTGCAAAATATTTTATTCATTTAAGTATGTCAGAAAATTCAAGTTTCAATAAGAATAACAAGAAACACACCTACAGATTGAGTAGTAAGCAGATCAAAAATAAGCATTAATATATAGATTCACTGTTCACCAAATAATGATAGATTTATTAAGATATTACAAAGACTCTCTGCCATGATCAGTTGTGTTGAACTGGCCTGAGACAGCTGGACTGAGACTGCTGTGACGTATGGCTCTGTGGCTCTGCAGATGGATACTATTGGTGCATCCTCCGTCAAGTGTCCTTGGTAAGCATTTATGGGATGAATATAGTGTCAAAATTATTCACAAATGCCTAAAAACTATCAATTTGATAAATGTCATACATGCATCTTACTACCCGTACACAAATGCCTTTCAACTTGTGTTTGTGAAATTCAGAATTAAATGAATGTGCAGCGAATTGTACAAATAGATTCATATTTGTGAATACAAATGTTTATATAAATGTAACACAATTTGTGCATCTAATGGGAAGATGTTCCAAATTAAACACAAAATGGCCTTGTGAAGCATTGAACATGCTTTGGTGGATCAAGTGACATGTGTACATTCATTGACATGTTTTTGTGTCTTTTCTGTTTTATTTATTTGAATTTTGAGACTTTTGTTTAGCTGTTTTTCCATGGCCGACCCACACACAAACAACTCTCAGTGAATAAGTCCTAAATTCATCCATAAATATGGGCATATCTACCCATCAATTTGGGAAAACTTCACAAATGCGTGTTATTAGCCTTAAACAAATGTCTTTTTATTTGTGTCTGTGTAATTTATTATAAAATGAATGTGCAGCTATGTGTACAAATAGAGACATATTTGTGAATATAAATGTTCCCTTTTGTACAAATAAATCACAGTTTGTTTATGCAACCAAAGTCTTGTGAAGTATCGAATGTGCATTTGAGGATCAAGTGGCACACGTGCATTCATTAACATCTTTTCTGTTTCATTCATTTTAATTTTGAGACATTTTGAGATAAATTACCATTACAATTTTTTTTAAATGTCATAACTTCTTAAACTACTTCAAAGAGTTCTCATTAAACATCCTCCACATGCAGCAATGACAGCTTTACAGATGCTCGTTATTCTAGCTGTTATTTTTTCCAGATACTCCAGTGACCTTTCACCCCACACTTCCTGTAGCACTTGCCTTTCACCCCACACTTCCTGTATCTCTTGCCCTTCCATCCCACACTTCCTGTAGCTCTTGACCTTTCACCCCACACTTCCTGTAGCACTTGATCTTTCACCCCACACTTCCTGTAGCACTTGCCCTTTCACCCCACACTTCTTGTATCTCTTGCCCTTTCACCCCACACTTCTTGTATCTCTTGCCCTTTCACCCCACACTTCCAGTAGCACTTGATCTTTCACCCCACACTTCCTGTAGCTCTTGCCCTTTCACCCCACACTTCTTGTATCTCTTGCCCTTTCACCCCACACTTCCTGTAGCACTTGATCTTTCACCCCACACTTCCTGTAGCACTTGACCTTTCACCCCACACTTCCTGTAGCACTTGACCTTTCACCCCACACTTCCTGTAGCACTTGTCATAGATGTGTCTGTCTTGTCGGGCTCTTCTCACGCACCTTACAGTCTATCTGATCCCACAAAAGCTCAATGAGGTTCAGATCCGTAACACTCTTTTCCAATTATCTGTTGTCCAATGTCTGTGTTTCTTTGCCCACTCAAACCTTTTCTTTTTGTTTTTCTGTTTCAAAAGTGTCTTTGCAGTTCTTCCCATAAGAGTCTTCTCTTTACTGTTGTACATGAAACTGGTGTTGAGCGGGTAGAATTCAATGAAGCTGTCAGCGGAGGACATGTGAGGCGTCTCAAACTAGAGACTCTGATGTTCCTCTTGTTTAGTTGCACATCTTCCACATCTCTTTCTGTCCTTGTTAGAGACAGTTGTGCCTTGTGTTTGAAGACTGTAGTTACACCTGTATATGAAATCTGCAGTTTTTTGATCATTTCAAGCATTGTATCGCCTTCATTCCTCAAAACAATGATTGACTGACGAGTTTCTAGAGAACGCTGTTTCTGTTTGGCCATTTCTGACCTAAAGTTACATTATAGACACCCGGTAGCGGCGGTACACACAAATGGATTAATTTCAGATTATTTTACTCTGGATAGGGGCACCGGCAGTGTTACCCTCTTACCCCATTATTGTTCTGTCTTGCGTTGGAACCATCAGCAGCTGCGATAAGAAAGGAGGAGGATTTTCCAGGGGTGATGACGGGAGGTGTGGCACATAAACTTTTAATTTATGCAGATTGTATTTTATTATTCGACCCCATTAGATCTATGCCTTGCCTCCACAGACTTATTAATTCCTTTTCTACATTTTCAGGATACTGCGTTAATTGGTCTTAATCCAAAGCTTTGTCTCTGACAGTGCCCAGCTGGGCTCCTTGCAGTGGCCCAAATAGGGCATTGAGTATTTGGGCATTTTACTCCCAGCAAATTTGTCGATTTAGTCAGAGTTAATTTTGACAAAAAGGTTTTCGAGCAGGGACGTGCACAGACATTTTGAGGGGCAGGGGCTCAAGTGAAAAAAGGGCACTTCTCATAATTTTTTTACTTTTTTTAAACAAAAAAGTATATTAACACAACTCTGACTTCCTTTTTAAAAAATGTATTTAAAAAGTTAATTAATTTTATCTTCCTCAAACTCATGCAATTGTTTCATTTTTAAAAGATGTCTACAAAATAATCAGTTCACACAGAAACCATGGTCTCCTTAGTATTAAATTTTTAAAAAACATTTATTAGGCTTCAAAAAATAAAACAGCTTTTAATTTAAGTGAACAATCCTCACATAAACCCATAATAAATGTCATATTTACCTTTGCCCTTCCTGTCTAACATTGACTGACAGAAAGCTTTATTGGATGCTGGCCCTTTAAGAGCAGCCGTTGCTGAGACGCGGATCTCACACGTGCCTCATTCTCTCACAACTCTTTATGTCCATCATAAGACTGCTCTTATGTTATGAAGATACTTGACAAACGACATTTTGGCATAATTGTGTGTGTTATTGTTCGTTCAAGCGCGAAAGAGAACTGTATTCTTCTGGCGCGCGGTCTGAGCATGCGCATGATACTGGCGCGCGTCTTTCTGTGAGTCACAGTCAGGACATTCACATGCAGCGCGCTCTCTTTTGACTTGTCATGCATTGGTTTGAAGCAGGTTTAAAGTTTTTACTTGTGTGGGCCTTATGTAAAATACGGGAAAAATCGCGTCCCTTATTGATTTGATACGGGATGCATCATTTTACTTGTAAATACGGGATGATTCCGTATTTTAAGGGACGGGTGGCAACCCTAAGACACAGGTTAACTATATTTGTCTTTGGCTAATCAGCAGTAAATTCGAGTCACTGGTAGTTTAATCTTTTGTTCATCGCCACTCACCTCAACACAAGCCAAGAAAAACACTGCTGGGAGGGGCCGCTGCTGCTCCTGCTTGCAGGTGTGTGTGTGTGTGTGTGTGTGTGTGTGTGTGTGTGTGTGTGTGTGTGTGTGTGTGTGTGTGTGTGTGTGTGTGTGTGTGTGTGTGTGTGTGTGTGTGTGTGTGTGTGTGATGTGTCGAGATGATGTGCTGGTGGGGGGCTGGCTTCAGAACTCCTGACCTGATATTTAGATACACTATTCAATAAATATATTTGTTTGACAGGGAAGCTGTGTGCAAACAGGAATATATATTATTTTTCAAAATTAAAAAAAAAAAGCACCCCAGAAAATAGGGCACTTTCTCTCCAGGAATAAAAAGGGCAGGTGCTCAAGCCCCTTTTGATGTCTATGTGTGCACGTGCCTGTTTTCGAGTGATGTGGGCAGGTGTGCTTCATTACATTTATCTATGATTGGGAAGGTTAATGTTATTCAAATGAATTATATTCCAAATTCAACTACCTGCTACAGTCTCTCCCTGTAGATGCCCCCCTCTCTTATTTCAAGCAGTTTGATATCATAGTGAAGTCCTTCAGTAGTGGGAGTTAAATGTTGATTCTGTATATATACGTTTTGCTTTAATGTGTTAGATGTATGAATCAATACAAATGTTAATCATAATAAAAAAAAGATTGAAGTAGCCGACTCTAACGCTGACCTGCTACAAAGATGTTGGAATCCTATTAGCTAGAAAGCTACTGACATGTCACACAATATTGTCACCAGGACTAACACTCTAAAATGGGCTTTTTTCACCTTTTGCAATATGACAGGACATTATTCTTGGTTATAAAATTGAATTGAGAAATGAGAAAAATTTAGACAAACCTTTGATTCTTCTGCTGATCTCAGTTTGAATTGGTGCTTGTAAACTTCACATGCCAAGTGACCATGTGAATAAACCATGCCCCGCCCGATGGTACATCTGTTAAATGAGTCCACCATCTAGTGGCAGCTGCTTTTATTACACAAAGTTACATGTTGATGTTTAAATACTTGTGTCACTTGATCCACAAATGCACATTCGATACTTCACAAAACCATTTGGTGCTTCATTTGAAACATCTTTATTTGGTTGCATACAGAATCTGTGATTTATTTGTACAAAAGGAACATTTAAATTCACAAATATGTCTCTATTTGGACAAATAGCTGCACATTTATTTCATAATACATTTCACAGACACAGGTTGAAAGTAATTTGAGTGTGGATAGTAAGATGCATGTTTGACATTTATCAAATTGATGGATGTGTTTACACATTTCTGAATAATTTTGATACTATATTCATCCCAAAAACTCCTCTGTGCCCAAATGGTTCATGATGGAGGACTTTGATCGGTTTCCGGGTCACAGGCTTGAGGACAGAGGAGCGAGGAAACAAGGATATAGGCTGGGTTCGGATTGGTTTACTACCATACTACTATTACTAGCTCTGCCATAGACAGATATAGCAGAAATAGTAAGAGTAGTATGATAGTATACCTTTCCAAACACGGCTGTAGTGATGGGTAGTGATTTATGAACCAATGGGGTTTTCATTACAAATGTATTGAAAATGTGTTCATTACTTGAAGTTTTTGTACAATGTTCAATTTATTTCTATAAACATTAAGCGCTCCTAGTAAGCTGCTGTGGCTGATAGCCTTGAAAGGAGACGAGAGAAAGCAGCTGCAGTCAGACGATGAGTGAAATAAGTGCTGCCAAGTCTCTTGAGGTGACAGCAGCAGTTTTTAGCTCTGGAGGGACTGTCTGAGGTTAGGCTACAATTAATCAAATGCGAGATGGTAGCTGAGATATCTGAGACACACATTTTAATCAGAGAGGTGGGAGCAGGTTCAAGTTGACAGGAAGTTCGTTAGCTTGTATTTTCATGTACATTGACATCACTTAGAATAGATGAGGACATGGCACAAGCAATAGTCAGTAACTCATTAATTTCAGAGGCAGGATGAGACTTAAATTGTTAAAGAGTCACTTAAACTAATCCAACTATGACAGTCTAAGTAAGACAGAAAGGCAGGAAAGGACTGAACTCCATAGAGAACTGCAGGTTACAGGATTAGATTAATTCACAGTTACCAACATATTAAATACGAGACAAGTTTATGGTAAAATTATAAAGGCGATGATTAAATGTATAAGAAACAGTGGTTTTAGGAACAGGGTACACACTCTTCACACTCCAGCACAGGAGGTGGCGGTAAGCAATTAAATAGTAGTTTGCAAACCACCATTAAATCCACAGAAGAAGAAGAAGCCAACGCCCAAACGGGATAAATCATCCTCCGAAGGGTACTTTGAAAAATCATTGTAGTTATGCTGTAAGATCACTTTAAACAGAATTTCCAATAAAAATGACCTTTAACTTGAGTTCGGAATGACCGTTAGTTTTGAGCCACTCACATTTGAACCCTCCAAAGCTCTCACAGGCTTCGAAAGCGCTCTGTGATTGGCCAGTTGAGAAGTCGTCATCATATTGTACAAGTTGCAGAAAAACAAACAGCCACTCGAAATGTTTAACATAAGACAAGACAAACCTATCACATGCTTTTAAATCAGTTGTTTACTGTGTTGTTGATTAATGTAATTATGAGGGCGATGTAATAGTGTACGAATGTGTGTTTTTACTCTCTTCTGTCCTATATAATTTACCTTTTAACTATACAGTATATTCCATACAGCTCAATATACGATATGTAACATCATTTGACACTTCTTTTCTATTTGTTCTTAACTTTCTGATCAAGTTATTATCATTCATTAATTCTGCAATTTTTTTTTTATTAAAAATAATATTATTTCAAATTAAACATTAGAACAAAGGGATTCAAAAATGAAAATTCTCTCATCATTTAATCACCCTCGTGTCATCCCAGATGTATGTGACTTTCTTCTGCAGATCACAAATGGAGATGAAAAATATTTCAGATCTGTAGGTCCATACAATGATGATTTGATTTAGAATGATGTTATTTTTATTCAGTATAAAATAAAAATGTCCATACACGTAGTCTTCTTGTACTCTTTTGATCTAAAACTACATTTCTTCCCATTCCATCTCTATAATGTAATAATGTATTTATTTTCCACAGCTTTCTCAGTCTGAAATAGTTCATTATAAAAATACACATTCTCTCATGGGAAGTGATGATACTTTGATATTTTATATTCTTATATTTGGCATACATAGAAACAATAGATGTGAGAGTCAGGGAAATTCTCCTTCATATCACTCATTATTGTTCAGGACAAAGAAATGTCACTTTCCAGTACATTTATTCAGCCATTTACTAATAATAAAAAGAAAAAGCACAAATAGATTTTCTACTGTCGGAATGGTGTTAGAAAGTTAAGTTGCTAATTACCGTAATTACAAAATGTACGAGGACGGAACGATTTTTATATGTCGGAATCTCGTAATTACGGTAATTACGTCATGGCGTGAATGCGGCAGTAGAGTCATCCTAACGCTTAAAAATAAACCATCCAATCAGAAGGCGTTGTCAAGATGGTGACGCCGCTGATCTGCGCTGATCCAACTCGATCTGATGACGACACTCCCACAGTTCCTGACGTCATGACGTATTAACTATTGTTTTAGTCTGTGCGACGCTTGTTCTTATTTTTGTCCGTCAAGTTCAGTGTTTGTGGTAAAACTTTGTATCGTTTTGGAAGTTTAACTACGTTGAAGTCGAAAGGACAGTACAAATGTCTTCTTTTGAAGAATGGACAGTCACATGTAACGGGCTGTAGGCCTCTGTCCGTGATTTCTGGAATAAAACGGACGAATTTCCCTTCATCACGATTCATTCATGCCTGCTTTGATTAAAAGGGACCGTTGTTGTGGCAGCTGGACAGAGACACTTGCAATAGTGTTTGTTATGAAATCCTGGTCTTGATGTGTGTTTAAAGTTCAGGATCAGACTTTAGTGGGTATTTGTGTCTGAATCTCCACCATGGCTTCTCTGAAAGCTCTGCAGGACTGGTGCAGGATCCAGTGTGAGAGTTACACTGATGTGGACATTAAAAACATGTCTTCATCCTTTAGAGACGGACTGGCATTCTGTGCCATCATCCACCGACACAGACCTGATCTCATGTGAGCATCTTACATACTTTATTTATTTATTTATTTATTTGCGTTTTCTACTTCTTCAAACATGCCAAATCTCATCAAAGGTAAATGTCATCATAATATTCAGGGCGGATTTAAACAGGGGAAAACATTAGGGTTTGTGATGATTTATGTTTTGGAACGCGGAAGAAAAGTTTAGCAGGCTAAAAACTTCGACAGCGGTGAAGGGGAGATCACAACAGATATTATTCTCACTTACACATTTGCTCCCAGACCGAAAGAAAAAATCCACTATTATGTTTGAATGACTTTCCAGAAGAGTTTCAGATGGGAGAAGATGCCAAATGTACTGTCACTCTCTCAGCAGCTGTAATTGAACCCCCTCACAGCTGTGCTCATTCAGTTTTTAAAACTAGTTACAGGTAATATAACAATAAGCACAACGTTATACATTTACATTCAATATTTAAAATACTTATAATATAGAAAAGTTTGCTAGATTAACTCTGATAAATAAGGCGGAAACGCGTCATCACAGTCTGTGGAAATGTCTATTGTTAGCTGTCTGGTTCTCAGTGATTAGAATGTTTTAAATTCTTTAAAAGGAAACAAAAGTTTTCATATCGCAACATTGAGGGTCTGTGCCAAAACTTATGAGTTCTCTCCTGCCTACATAAACAGCTGTCTTGAGGTCGTTCCAATCCGCAGGGTCCCTACTCACCGAGCACGGTGTATACTCGAATACACTACAACAACATCAAACACAGTCTCTCTGATCATGGGGTTCAAGATTACACTCTATACTCGTGTAAATACATATACAAGAAATAACCTTACATCCATATATATATCTATCCATGTGTATACTTATAGAAATATTGTTATATTTAAATCACCGATCCACCAGTAGGGCTGGGCGATATGTAAAATATTTTTTAGTTATAAAATATTTTTTGCTTTATTGATTTTGTTTTAAAAATGAAATTCATTTATTGAATTCAAAACACAAAAAAAAGCATTCAAAAAAATCTTATTTAACCACCTCCCCAAATCCAAAAATGTCCCATCTCCAACGGCTCCGTTTGCCATAACCAAGCCTCCGTCAACAACAAAAGGTGGAAAATTACTAATAGCAGATTAGAGAACAGATTAAGAACTAAAGACAATTATAAATGTAAATACAATAATAATCAAAATAAATAAGCCTAATAAATTCCCTTGTGTTCCCAAAATAATGCTGCCAAATGTGTTCTTATACTCAAACCAGCCCGTCTGATACCAGCAATCATGCCACGCTCCAAATCACTGACATCACATTTTTCCCCATTCTGATGGTTGATGTGAACATTAACTGAAGCTCCTGACCCGTATCTGCATGATTTTATGCACTGCTACCACACGATTGGCTGATTAGATAATCACATGGATGATTGTTGTGTCAGACCGGCTGTTTTGAGTATTTCTGGGATGTTCACACACTACAGTCTCTAGAATTTACTCTTAATGAAAAACAAAAATCATCCAGTGAGCGGCAGTTCTGTGTATGAAACACTTGTTGATGAGAGGTGAATGGAGAATGGTCAGACTGGTTTGAATGAACTGATAAAGTCTACAGTAACTCAGATAACCACTCTGTACAATTGTGTGAGAAGAATAGTGTGTCTGAATGCTGTTCTGAGATGCGGGTTGGCGCTGTTTTGGCAGCACGAGGGGGCCCTACACAATATTACACCGGTGCTTTTAATCTTTGGTTGATTGGTGTATATATATATATATATATATATATATAATGTACAGTTGAAGTCATTAAAACTAATTTTTTAACCACTCCACAGATTCAATATTAGCAAACTATAGTTTCAGCGAGTCGTTTAGGACATCTACTTTGTGCATGACACGAGTAATTCTTCCATCAATTGTTTACAGACCGATTGTGTCACTTTTAATTGACTATAATCACAATTCCAGTCGGTCAGAAGTTTAGACACACTAAGTTAACTGTGACTTTAAGCAGCTTGGAAAATTCCAGAAAATGATGTCGAGCCTTTAGACAGTTAGACAATTAGCTTCTGATAGGAGGTGCACTGAATTGGAGGTGTACCTGTGGATGTATTTTAAGACCTTCAAACTCAGTGCCTCTTTACTTGACATCATGGGAACATCAAAATAAATCAGCCAAAACCTCAGAAAAATAATTTCTGATTCATCCTTGGGAGCAATTTCCAAACACCTGAAGGTGCCACGTTCATCTGTACAAACAATATTACACAAGTATAAACACCATGTGACCACACAGTCATCACACCGCTCAGGAAGGAGACGCATTTTGTCTCCTAGAGATGAACGTAGTTTGTGTGAAAAGTGCAAATCAATCCCAGAACAACAGCAAAGGACCTTGTGAAGATGCTGGAGGAAACAGGTGGACGAGTATCTAGATCCACAGCAAAACCAGTCCTATATGGACATCACCTGAAAGGTGCTCAGCAAGGAAGAAGCCTCTGCTCCAAAACCACCATATAAAAGCCAGACTACAGTTTGCAAGTGCACATGGGGACAAAGATCTGACTTTCTGGAGAAATGTCCTCTGATCTGATGAAACAACATTGAACCGTTTGTCCATAATGACCATCGTTATGTTTAGAGGGGAAAGGGTGAAGAACAGCATCCCAACCGTGAAGCATGGGGGTGCAGCATCATGTTGTGGGGGTGCTGCAGGAGGGACTGGAGCACTTCACTAAATAGATGATGACATCATGAGGAAGGAACATTATGTGGATATATTGAAGCAACATCTCAAGACATCAGACAGGAAGTATAAGCTCAGTCACAAATGGGTCTTTCAAATGGACAATGACCCCAAGCACACCTCCAGAGTTGTGGTTAAATGGCTTAAGGGCAACAAAGTCAAGATATTGGAGTGTCATCACAAAGTCCTGACCTCAATCTGATTGAACATTAGTGGGCAGAACTGAAGAAGCGTGTGTGAGTAAGGAGGCCGACAAACCTGACTCAGTTACTCCAGTTCTGTCTGCAGGAATGGGACAAAATTCCAGCAACTTATTGTGAGAAGCTTGTGGAAGGATCCCCAAAATATTTGACCCAAATTAAACAATTTAAAGGCAATGCTGCCAAATACTAACAAAGGGTGTGTAAACTTCTGACCCACTGGGAATGTGATGAAAGGAATAAAAGCTGAATTAAATCATTCTCTCTACTATTATTCTGACATTTCACATTCTTAAAATAAAGTCGTGATTCGAACTGACCTAAGACAGGGAATGTTTCTACCATTAAATATCAGGAATTGTGAAAAACTGAGTTTAAATGTAAGTTTAACTTTTCTGATTGTTGAACAAAGAATAAATAAGGCTGTTAACGTCCTTTTTGATTTATATATCACAGCACTTAATCTGGCCTTTTCAATGATATTCTTTTAACTGTTGATTCGGGAGATTCTGCATTCCTGGTTTTATTAGATCTTAATACTGTAGACCAGAGGTGCCCAAACTAGTCCTTTGATTTTTTTTATTTGGCCCACCTTGCCATAGATGACAAGAGGGAAAAAAAATAAATAATATAAATAAATAATTGAAGCAGCTCTTCATTTTAAATAAATATTTTTGTTTTAAAATGTTTTGTTTTATTTTTGCATTACAAAAACTACAACTTATTTGAAAAGTAGAGATTATATGTGATTTAATTTAGTTTTTTTAAATGTGAGTACTTCAATGACCTTTAAATAAGTTCTGTCTAAAAGTTCGCTCTATTAGCCATCCCAGGTGCCACCCCAAAATCTTCACCATGATTGGCCAGCCCCAAAGTCAGAGGTGTGCCTTCAATACTGCCAGACAGAACCCAGTTGGTTTAAAACAGTGCGGGAACTGAAGCAGTGTCAAGAAATGACAGGTAATTAGGTGGACTCGTCGCAGAACAGTGCGAACAGTCATCCGAAATGAAATATGAATGTGCACTATATGTTGTGAAGCATTTCATATCCACGTGAACGCAACAACTGAAGCGCACCCGTGAAGCGGGCTTGATAAAGTCAGGTGAGGGAGCATTTCAATATAAACAACGGCTCCATTCACTCCAAACACTGCACCGCATTACTATAAGCAAACAGACCAGTACTCTCAAAACTCCCCTTTCTGCCCTGCCAGCTAGACAAAAATGGTAATGGAGTAAACTAATTCTTCATATTTCATCTCCTAATTCTGACTAAAACATGTTTTGGTGTGTGTATAACATCTGTGTTTGTCAAACGTGAGGATATCTCATTTACTTGCAACTGTCTGCCTAAAAACAGAAAGCTGCAAGTTTTTTAAAGAGCCCATATTATGCTAATTTACAGATTAGGGCTGGGCGATATGGCAAAATATATTATCACGATATTTTTTTCCATATTGATCGATATCGATGTTTGTTACGATATATAATTTAATAATGCTACCCGTTTGAAAAGTATACTGATAATAGTTGTTGAACTATATAGTTTATTAACATAAATAACAATGCAAACATTTAACTGTGCAAACATGGATTGGTTGAGAATATATTTTGTTATAAAAAAATATTGATAAACTTTAAATCTAAATGTTAACATTTTACTTTTAGCAAACATGCTTTATCTGCCTTGACAAAACAATGCAAGTTAGCTCGCCTTGTAACTGATTATAAAATATCAAACTAAAAGCTGTGACTACAGTACTATCACATCAAATTTCTTTGGCAGGGCAGCAAACATTTCAAAATGTTTGTAGAGGTACAACAAATGTAAACAAGTGAACCACAAAGTCCCTGGCAGATTTAAGTACTTAACTGTCAGATAAATAAAATATGAATTGTGTACTGGTTTTAAACATCTCAAATGTTTTAGAGGTAGACATCTGAGTAAAAAGTGCAAAATGTAAACATTGTAAACCAGTCACTATGCTACACCTTTTAGGTAGTGCTCATCATATCATATGAGGACGGAGTAACATTAACATGGGCCCGCATTTTCATACTCTCGGTGTGGTCGCTGGGATGGTACCTTTTCAGGTGACCGAAAAGGTTTGTTGTGTTTCCCGTCTTGGTTATCACCGACCGACGGTATATTTTGCAGACCGTCTTTATTTGCGCGTCGTCGCTTTTCAGATATCCAAACCACTTCCATATAATTGACGTCTTGTTACCTTTTTTGTCAACAATTTCCTCAGCTTTGGAAGATAGTTCGAGTTCACTTTCACCGTCGCTTTCGTGTTCGTCGTTTCCACTCATTTTTTCTTTACATTCACTTTCTTCACTGCCGGTAGCTCAAACAGTGCTCTGTTAGCAAATGGGCGTGTACTTAGACGCACAAGCCAAAATCTGCGTTCTGACTGGCTGTTGTCCGTTTATTTCTGCTTTGTAATAGGCTGTTAGGTCTATCCATATCGAGTAAACATGTCAAAAGTTTATCATCGTAGTCTAAATAAATATTATCGCGATGCCATATCGAGATCGTTTTATCGCCCAGCCCTATTACAGATTCCTGATTTTATTTTGGGGGTCTACTAGAATAGGTTTACATGTTTCAATGTTCAAAAAACTGAATTTTTCTCATACTGTACATTACTGCAGCACCTCTTTTCACGCTCTGTCTGAAACGCTCTGTTGTAGCTGCTGTCTCTTTAAAGCCCCCATTTCCGAAAAGCCCAGTCTGCTCTGATTGGTCAGCTGGCCCAGTCTGCTCTGATTGGTCAGCCGATTAGAGCGCGTAATGCCCCTTACCATAACAGGCTACCATGTTTCAGGCTTCCTGAACAGCTGTAAAAGCTATGGTTAATATGGTAAGAGTGGCATCATTATTTAGCCGTACCAGTTTTAGTTTGAGTCCGATAATGAAAGTTGCAACTTGAGCAGGACGTTTCACAGTGGTAAATTTGAAATTTTTGGCTTTGTTACAAGTACACTGTTGATTACTGTGAACCTAACAAAGCTTCAAGTAAAAGACATATATAGCGCATCTAAGTTAGTCATCTTTTGCTGGAATGGGTGAAGCCGAACTTTTGTCTCCCGAGCTATGAACGGAGAACAGAGGCTAACTCCCGGTTAGTGAGCAAGTTATTTGTGGACTACCGGATAGCGGCCATAACATTACAGCTTGTAATTGTATAGTTATATAAGACTCTTGAGATCGACCATTTTGTTACACAGTTTTAGGTAAAAGCTGGCCCATAGCGGATTAGCAAAACTATTTCAACCCAATAACATTAGCTGTCAGGTTAGCAGATACAGCTATGCACTCGTACACCGTAACTACAACACAAAACTCTGCATTTGAACTCTCGGTAGCAGATAAATCCACAAATAATCAAACATACTTACAGGTTGTGATTCTGAAGCAGCAGATTGTCCCAACAAAGTGGGAACGGCACCATCTTTCAGGAGTAACCGTCTTGAAAATCTGGCATTGGTTGTGGTTATACTGCGAAATAATTAAATACAATTTTAACCACTGATTCTTCAATTCGTCTACCTTTGGAAGTACAAACATAGAGGTCGTGCTTATGCAGTTAAGAAAACAGCGTCTTCTCGACATGCCAACAACACGAACCCAACTCATCCTGGCCTTGGCTATAACTACCTTTGTTTGAGAGTGGGCCAAAGGAGACCTTAGGCGGGCATTATGCAAATGTGTTACATAGTGACGTATATACTTTATGGAAGAAATGGCTGGACTACAAACACCCGTTTCTTGTAGTTCTTGAGCAGTGTGGTCTATATTACACACTACATCATAGGGCCTCTTTAATAACCATAAGATACAATGCTATATTTCGGCAGGTTCTTATTCGTAATTATAAGAAACGAATAGGCCTCTCAATTATTTAATTTTCAGAAATGTGCTTCATAGCTTTTATTTATATTCATGCCATTGTATCTTCATCTGCACAGAACTACCGTGTGTTCGATGTGAGATGTGCTGTTCTTAAAGAGACAGTAACCATGTTTTAAGAGACTTAAGCATTGTGCATGTACAGGACACTTACATTGACATTTATGCATTTGGCAGATGCTTTATCTCACAAGCGACTTACAGTGCACTTATTACAGGGATAATCCCCCTGGAACAACCTGGAGTTAAGTGCCTTACTCAAGGACACAATGGTGGTGACTGTGGGGATCAAACCAGCAACCTTCTGAGTACCAATGTATTATACAGAGCACTTATTACAGGGACAATCCCCCCGGAGCAACCTGGAGTTAAGTGTCTTACTCAAGGACACAATGGTGGTGTCTGTGGGGATCGAACCAGCAACCTTCTGAGTACCAATGTATTATACAGAGCACTTATTACAGGGACAATCCCCCCAGAGCAACCTGGAGTTAAGTGCCTTGCTCAAGGGCCCAACAGTGGCATCTTGGTGGTGCTGGGGCTTGAACCCCCGACCTTCTGGTCAGTAACCCTGAGCCTCTACCACTGAGCCACCACTGCCCCCACTTGATGATTTTATTTCTAGAGCTCTTTGTGTTTTGCAGTATTTATATTTAATTTAAAATAATACAGTTTGATATATGCAACAATTACTTTTAGCCCACTGCCCTCAATCAAGTTTGATTGTTGGCCCTTCATAGGAAAAAGTTTGTGCACCTCTGCTTTAGACCATCTTTATCTCACCTTGAGCTGTGTGTGGGGATTTATGCATCACTCCCAGTTGATTTAAATCCTGTTTTACTAACAGAAGTTTCTCAGTTTGTCTTGGGTAATTCTCATCTGGGTCAGCTCCTCCTATCTGAGGGGTTCCTCAGGGCTCTATCTTGGCCCCTGTCCTGTTTTCTCTGTATATGCTTCCATTAGGATCTGTTTTTAAGAAACATGGGGTATAATGTCACTTATGCAGACGACACACAAATATATTTACCACTGAAAATAAATGAATGAAATGCTCTAAAACCCCTGCTGGCCTGTTCAACTGATTTGAAATCATGGATTTCATTAAATTGTTTAAGCCTTAATGACAGCAAATCTGAAATAATTATAATTGGTCTGTCTGATATTTCTTGTCCCCCAATTTTAATCTGGGCCATTTGGCTTCTTTCCATATATTGCCTGTGAAAAATCTGGATTTGTATTTGACAGTGTCCTTAAGTTCAACAAATGGATAAATGCTGTTGTAAAAGCTAGTTGTTTTTTTCATCTAATCCTTTTCTCTACAGTCAAGCCTTTCCTGTAATGTAAGGATTTTGAAAAGGTGATTCACGGCTTTTTCTTTGCTCGACTCGTCTGTTGCAATTCCCTTTATATAGGAATTAGCCATACATCTCTTGCTTGACCGCAAATGGTCCAGAATTCTGACGGATGCATGTTAGCGTGAACATATTACCCTGATTTACACTCTCTTCACTGGCTTCTGGTTCATTCAAGATTAAATTTTAAATCTCTTATCTTGCTGACCTTTTACATACAATCACCTGAGATTACTGAGATGTTCAGATCAGAAGCTGCTGACAGTTCTTCTGAACTAAAGATGAGGGGTGACTGTGCTTTTGCAGTAGCGGCCCCAAAACTGTGGAACAATCTGCCTATTTACATTAGAACTGCTTCAACAATGCATGATTTTAAAACCAATGTTCCTTTTCTTCCTGGCTTTTAACCAACATTAGATGTTGTATTTGTGTCTTAAATATGATATTTCTCTGTGTTAATGGGCTGCTGTACAGCACATTGGTCAACACTTGTTTTAATTGTGCTTTATTAATAGAATTGAATTGATTAGAAATGCAGTCATGGTTAGTAGGATTTAAGCTATTTTTCTGTTTCTAAACTCAATGTGGAGACAAACTACAACTGAATACTATCACATGAAAATGGCAGATGATTTGTGTTGTCGTTCATAAGCAGTTTAGTGATTCAGCATTTATTAATTCATATGTATAATAAACATCATGATATTTGTGATTCATCAGTCTGCACTTCTTGTTTATTTCTCCCTTAGAGATTTTGACTCCCTCTCAAAAGAAAATGTCTTTGAGAACAACCGTCTGGTAAGTATCACACATACACTGTCCAATAATGATGAGAGAGATGTAATTATGGATATCATGTACCATTACTGGCTTATGCAACCAGATGCAGAATCATCATTTCATCATCAACACATTCTTAACTTGGTCTGAGTTTGTGAAGCTGAATCTTTCAGCACTGCACAAGAGGAAGTGGCTTCAGTGAAACGTCTATATGTTAGAATCAGTCACATGAGAGAGTAATGCTCATGACTTGTTTAGAGGTTTTATTTCTTTAACATCCTGAGACCCTGACGAGATTGCTGTGTGCACTTTCCATTCCCCTTCATGATTTGTGACTACTAGCATCTGATAACCATGCAAACAAAGCAATTACTTAGGACGGCAAATACTTTGCCTAAAAATTTACAGAACATGCGTGATGGCTGGGTTAAGCCATTGCGCACCTTCTCCACTATGTGAGCTCGGTCCGAGTTGGGGTGGCAAAGCAAATTTTTAGGGTGGTAGCTGCCAGCTCGTGCCACCCTTCTGGCAAACGCCCCTGCGCCTATTCTTCACAAGGCTCAATTTCACGCGCATGCATATGCCAATTTTTGTAACTTGCAGTCGCAGTGTTTCATTTCTGTTGATAGATTTCGAGGAAAGGAGCAGGGCAGATGTGCCCGCACTTTTGAGTCAGCATAATATTACTGCTAATAGTGATAAAAGTTCAATATTTCAAAGAACTTGTTGCAGCTCCTCAGTTGTTCTTGTTTAGAAAGACAAGTTAGCATATCTATCCACCAACTTTCAAACTCTAAACAATACACTACAGTTTGGACCCATTAATATATAGCCAAATTAAACAGCTTTTATTTTATATCAATCAATCAATTTGATTTCTATAGCACATTTAAAACAACACATGTTGACCAAAGTACTTCACATTATAGCATAAACAGATCATATAAATACATAATATATAAAAACACATAAAATAAGAGCCCACATTAAGCACAGTTAAAAGCAAGTGAAAAAAGGGTTAGACTTCAAATAAGATTTAAAAACATCAACTGATGTACAAGACCTGATTTGTAGTGGAAGGCTATTCCACAGCCGTGGTGCCGCCACTGAAAAGGCCCGATCTCCCTTTTCCCACTTAAGATGGGACTTGGGGATCGTTAAAAATAAACTCTTGTGAAGACCTTAGTAGTCTAGAAGGCGTGTGTTGCTGAAGGAGATCCGTAATATATGGAGGAGCCATGCCATGTAAACCCTTAAAAGTAAGTAATAAAATCTTAAATTTAATCCTAAATTTGACTGGAAGCCAATGAAGATATGCTAACACTGGGGATATATTATAAAATATAAGCTTTTTATTAATGTGTGTTTTAAATATAGTTGAGTTCATACAATTGTTTTTAATATAAAGGTCATCTTGACTAGACTCTTAAATTTAAAATTGTAGTAAAATGAAAATTCTCTCATCATGTATTCACCCTCATGCCATCCCAGATGTGTGTGACTTTCTTTCTTCTGCAGAACACAAATGAAGATTTTTAGAAGAATATTTCAGCTCTGTAGGTCCATACAATACCAGTGAATGGTGACCAGAACTTAGAAGCTCAAAAAAATCACATAAATCAGCATAAAAGTAATCCATAAGACTCCAGTGGTTTAATCCATGTCTACAGAAGTGATATGAAAGGTCTGGGTGAGAAACAGATCAATATATATGTTCTTTTTTACTATCAGTCTCCACCTTTGACCAGCCCCGACCAGTTGGTGATGATATAAATGAAGAATGTGAATAACCAAAAAAACAAAAGAAGAATGAGACGTGGAAATGTATAGTTGAAAGGACTTAAATATGGATCTGTTTCTCACCCATACCTATCATATCACTTCTGAAGATGTATCCACTTTAGTCATTTGGATAACTTTTATGTCATTTTGGAGCTACAAAGTTCTAGTCACCATTCACTTGCATTGTATGGACCTACAGAGCTGAAATATTCTTCTAAATATCTTCTATATAATTTTTTTGGGTGAATTGTCCCTTTAAGTGCTTGAGTTTAGCAACAGACAGATGGTGTAGATGGATTATTATTATAATACCTGGTTAAGTAAATGTAAAGTTCAAGAAAGCAATTCTTCAGTGCCCATATTTTCACGCATTGCCACCTGTTGTTTTTGAGAAGAGTGCAACTGCGGTGCACGTCAAATATAAAAGTCTCAGGCCGTCGAGAGCTGCGTGTGCAGGATGTGATGCGGTTGCATGCAGATGTCCTGTATAAACAATGGTTTGAATCTGCCCTGATGTCATTCTTTCTTTCTCCCTCTGCTTTCCTGTCTCTCTCTCGCTTTCTTTTGCTATTTAATAAAGGTGTAAAATGTTTTTGACTGTAACTACCATCATGCTTTAGGCAAAACTTTAATCATGTGATTAGTCCCCAAGTGTCTGGCTGCTGAAGAGTGTCTGTCATTAGGGAAAATAACACATGATCACGCCAAGCTGCAATCTAATGTTCTAAAACTTTTCTAACTTTATAGACAGCATCCTGCTAAAACATGCCTGAGACATGGTGTCGAATAATGCCTTGGGAGGACTAGTGATTGGTTTTGGTTAAACCTAGTCCTTAAATTACTTTACTAGAGTTGTTTTTCTCAGTGAAAGCCTGTTAGCCTAGGACTAGGTTTATTCCTGTAAACCTTGTATTGGCGTATTGCTTTGTACCGTAGTTAAGGGTATTTGTCTACTGGTTTTTGGTTGTTAACCCATTATGACTTGTTCCTTCTCAAAGGCATTTGAGGTTGCTGAGAGTGAGTTGGGAATTCCAGCTTTGCTGGATCCGGAAGACATGGTGTCCATGAGTGTGCCTGACAGATTGAGCATCATTACCTACGTCTCTCAGTACTACAACTTCTTCACCAACAAATCTCACGGTGAGTGTTGAGCAATCAGAGATACTGACAGTTCTCAACACCTCTATGTGTGTAATGTACAGTATGTACACTATTATCTCTTAGGGGTGAACGGTTTAGAGCTTCTGGGGTAAAGTTGCCTTCATTACTTATTTCAGTGTGTCAATGTTGTTGAAAAACTGTGAAAACGCTTGCCAGAAAATTGAGGTAATGACAAAATATATTGTGGCTGCATCCTGATTCGCCTACTTATTCTAGAGCCTTAAAGTATGTACTTTATGTAATGGAAAACGATGTAAATTTGAGTGTGTAGCAACAGCGTATGCAAGTATTGGGACATACTATCATGTCGCATGATATGACATTTGTCACGTAATTATGTGCATCCTGTCACCGTGCACAACCTGTCTATCGTTATGTTACTGTTATCATGACATGCTCTTTTCTCATTTCATTTTTACTATCCTTCACTCATTATCAGTGATGGGCAGTAGTTTTTGCTACAAATAGCGACGCTGTTAGCTTAACTAAATCTCTCAGTAGCGAGGTGGTAGCTTTGCTAGTTTTTAAATCCAATAGCTTTTCAGTTGTGAGCTGGTATATTTTTGATTACGTAGCAGCGAAGCATTGACAAAAGCTCTACCGCTACATCCTCCATCACATCGATGTTTACTGTCGTCAGTTTTGAATCAGAACGAAAGGTGCACTATTCACATCGCTCATTTGAGTCGGTTCTTTACATTAAATTGGTCACATGTGAGAGCAAAGTGGTCTGAATCGGTTCTTGATTCTATCTGAATGACTCAGAAAGCTCACGCATGTGCTGCTGATTCATTTGAAGCAGTTGCTCGCTAACAGAGTACGTTATAACACAGAAAATATAGATAACGCTGGTTGCAGTGGATATTTATGGACAATTAGTAGAAACCAAACCTCCAAATGCGTCTTATCTTTACCAGTGATGAAGAAAGTCTTTATTAAGCTTGTGAACGATGCTGCAGCAAAAGAGATTTTACCACCAAAAGAGAATCAAATCACTTAGAAAACACATCAAAAGTACCATGGCATAAACATGTTTTATGGAAATGTAAAATTACCTGAAAGCACCTGTGAATATAATGGTATATCATAGAAGTAGTACCATGGTATTCTTTGAAGTACCTAAAGGCATCATGTAAATCAGGGATGGGCAACTTTGAAGGGTTAGGGTTAGGGGGAATCTGAGATTTGCATTCTGAAGTGATACATGTACCCCCAGTTGGGAATAACTGATCTATTTATAATGTTTTACTATATTAAATCAATAAAGTTAACACTGATGTATAAGCTTATAAATACTATATGAGCAGTAAGTAATCAACAGTAGCTCATTATTAATCAATAGGAGGTAATTAGTGATCACTTGTCATAATTGACTGCTAATTCTGTGTTTTATAAAAATTTTAAAACTTAATATGAACTTATGATTAACGTATATCAACTTAACTACTAAACATTTTCGGAGCACTCATTTTTGTAACCTTAAGCCATGATGGTCAGTATTCTTTGGTCAGATGCGTACGCTAGGCGTCTGTTGTTTTGTCACATCACGGTGCGTAGAAATTTGACCCTTTACTTACAGCCCACAGTGTCCTGGATTGAGATCAGCTGCTTTAAATTATGGTTAGAGTATAGTGAAGCCACAACACAATGTGTGCACTTGAGGATGTGGCGTCGCACGAGGTTAACAGATATCCCGTGCTCAGACTAAAGGGAGCTCCTGTTCCTGGAAGCCCCTCTTTTCAAACACACCTGAAAAAACTCATCAGCTCAATAGTAGTGGGCACCAAGACCTGATCTGTGTGTGTCTGATCCGGGAGAAATCCTGAATGTGTAGGATTGGGGCCTCTGGGTATAGCTTTGGGAAACTCTGAAACATTTACATAAATTACACACCAAACGTGCATCATTTTGTTCCTCTTTATTATTTTGCCCAAGAACAAAAAGTGTATATATATAAAAAATAAGTATGAGTGAAAGAAGTAAAATTTCATTTCACAAGTGAAATTGTTATCAAACTCTGAAATAAGAGCTTCCAAGGAGGACTTGAAGGCAGCAAATGAGAATATAGAGTTGTATTTTTACTGGAATATTCCTTTAATGATTTCATTTATGTAGAATAAATGCTGGACACATGCTACTGAATGACCGGTCTTATTCATGTTTATTCAGCCAACCCCATACGCATGAAAAAACCTGTTGGTCCAGGAACCATTGTAGCAGCAGTGAAGAGACCATCTTCAGAGGGACTCTGTGCCACTCAGACAGAGGTAAGGGAGACAACATTTAAGAAAAAACAAGCCTTTCAAAATGGATATGATCTTTAGAAAAAAAAAACAGAAAAAAAAAACATTTGTCTGAGTAGCTGTGGACCTTAGTAACATTTACAGTTTAAACCACATTTTACATCTGGTAACTACATAATAGCCCCTGAATATTTTATTAAGTCAGAAGTACCGAATATAACATATGTGCCTAATTCTCCCAGAAGCTAACTTTTTTTGTTTGATTTCACCTCCTCTATCTGCCTGTTTTTACACCTTCCGTCCTCGTCCTGGTTCCTGGTCCTCCTATGTAGTTGGGTGCAGATAGCCAATCAAAACGCTGCACTCTGAGCAGCACCTGCTCCGTCTGTGGAAAGCATGTTCACCTGGTTCAGAGGTGCATCGTTGACAGCCGACTTTACCATCGGAACTGCTTCAGGTGACTGTTATGACATAATAGCAAAGTCGTTTCCTTTTATCTGTCTCTTGAGTTCCCTGGATGATGTTGGGAATTTGCAAGTTTGAATCGAGAAACCTCTTCCTTAGTTTTTGTGGGATCGCTTACTATTATTGCTCATAGTCCAAAATAACTTGATCACTATCCCCTCTGCTCTGTTTTGGTATTTGCTTCAATTTCAGATGTAGAGAATGTAGCAGCACTTTACTTCCTGGCTCCTACAAGTTTACAGAGGATGCAGACTCATTAGTTTGCACACATCACTTCACAAAGTCTGCTTCCACCAATCAGAATGGCAGTCCGGAAATGAGAAGGCAACTGGTTCATAAAATCTCAAAAAGCCCCAAAAATCTACACAATAGCAGTCACGATTCTAAAGCATTACTCAGTGATGGTCAGTTCACTCCAGAGGGAGAAGAAGTAACGTATAGAGAAACACAGCCAGGTAGCATCTTAATGGACAAGACACAGCCTTGTTCCTCCAGTCCACCAAATCCTTTTTATGAACCTGAAGACGAGGATCAACACACAAAGCAGGAAGATGACCACAAGCCAGAGGCTGATGTTGACAATTTCGACATTCCCTCAACTCCAGTGAAGAGTACAGCAGCAGAGATTCGACAGGTACCAGCGCCTAGGCAGGTGTTTAAACCCACCCCTGTCCCTAGGTCACGCCCACCCAGAACCTCTGAAAGCCCTACAGCCAATGGTGAGCAGTAATGCTGATCTGGTCTACAATCATATGTCCAACATGAAACATGGGTAGTTTGTATTTGTATTTCTTACATTGTTCTCAACGGTCTATTTATTGTGGTCTTAGGAGATCCTGACACTCATAGTCGATTTGTTCCTGTACCAAGAGAACGAATGCACTCACCTGCTGGGTAAAACCACTTCTGATGTCTCTTATTTAAATTACTTGTTTGTAAGCTTTGTACATTTAAAACTACATTTTGTGTTTGTGTGATTTATTCTCAGTGGTGTTTTGTTATGTATTCCTTTTCCAGATCTAGCAAAGTCAGTGACACTCTTAAACCAAAAGACCCACCCTGGTTAGTTCTTGTCCAACCAGAACCCAAAAAGAAAGCACCACCTCCCCCACCCTCAGGTATAGCCACACCTCCCTACTCTGCCTCAACCCCTCTTCTAAAAGAGCAGAAATCCAGACCAGCCACACCTCCTAATCCCTTTGATGATGATAATGAGGAGGAGGAGGAGGAGGGGCCAGAAATGGGTTCCAAAGATTCCCCAGGTCCTGTGGTTGCTTGTCATCCTTGGTATGGTATCACTGAGGCTGCTGAAGTCACAGGTGCGGACACCAGCAGAAAAAGTCCTGGCCCTGAGAGTCCAGTCAGTGTCCAAAAAAAGAAGCGGCCAGCACCCAGAGCTCCAAAGTCTTCTCCATCAGGTTAGAGACTTACAGTCTTAGATGTTGTATGTGTACTTATTATAACTCACTGGCCATTGAAGGATTTGGGAAGACTGAATTTGTACCAAGGTCTACTAATCTAAATCAAACACATAGTTGGATGATTGGATGTCTGGTGGGTTTATCCAGATGTTGGGTAGTTAACATCTGGCCTCTTTTTTTGTCTTTTTTCTGGGCTGTTTCTTTCCTGTTATTCCTCAGCACTTCCTTCATCTCAGTCTTCCTCTCCTGCTCCGTCTCTAGCTCTGAGCACAGAAAGCCTCTCTTCCTCAGACAACAGTGCAGTCTTCCAGCAGCTTACCGCTAATGAACAGGAGCACTTGTTCACAAAGAGCGTGTCTGAACCCTCAATCAACATTGCTGATACTGCTTCCTCCCCGAAAACGGAGCTCCAGCCTCGCCATTCTCCGAACCTGTCCCCTCCACCACTGCCTACCAATACCAGCTCAGCACCAGCCACTCCTCAGACCAATCGCTGTATGAGATCGGTCCCACCCCGCCCCTCTGCAGGGCGAAATCCATCACCCTCTTTACAGACGCCCAGCATTCCAGGCAAGGTTAGTATTACTGTCAAGATGTAGTTTATTTCATATCCAGCTGTATTCTGTCTTAAATCAAGCGAGCGGCTATTATTAGGGTCCATGCAGTTTCAAAAAGTGAAGAAAATTATTAAAATTGCCAAATTTGAAAGAGCTGATCTGTCAAGGGCAAAGTAATTGAATTAGCAAGTAATCTAGTTACTTTCTACATATGGGGTTTGCAGACGTGCAAATATTTCTCATAACACATGACACACAAACTGTGGAACTGTGAGCAGGACCTTTAACTAATGTGCCACTCAAAGGACAAGTCATGGTGACGTTTGTCATAAATGATCTCGTGAGAGCGAGTCAGCCGCAGTTGTAGCAGGCAGGCTGTGCAGTTGCTTATTTCACTCTGACTGCAACTGCCTACTCTCATCTCCTGTCAAGGCAAGATGTTTGGCATCTCCAACGAGCCCATTGCCACACTGAATGATGTTTCCAGAATGATTTAGCATTGATTTACACTTAAGTCATGATCTCAAGAAAACAACCATGGACAAAATGGCTTCCATATTACAGGAGTACAGTCCAAAATGTGTGGATATTTTTTTGTTCACTGTTAGAGCACCCTAATGGCCGATTGAGGGTAGTCCATGTGTTGCCAGAGAGCTGCCATCCCAGTTTCATGTCCCTTGGCCTTATTGATTGGTCTACACGATCAGTTTGAGGGCAAAAAAATTATAATACTAAAACAAATCCACATGACATTAGGGTTTCAGTGCTTTGTGCTTGAACCCCTAATAATAAGAAAATCAGTACAAATACAAAAGGGTTCAAGCAGGTTCGGTTCATGGATCCCTAAATACTGACAGATGAAGAGGATGAAACTAATATACTGTAAATATAAACCATTTTCACATCTCAACTGTCCAGGAGCGTTCTCCCTTTCTTTGTTTTATAATTGTTACAATTTTCAATGTTCAGCGCACATGTAAAGAGAATCCATTCAATCGGAAGACCGGCCCTTCAGTCAGCTCTCCTGTGTCTAGACCCCCAAAAGGGCCGCGTCCTGCACGACCCCCTGCTCCTGGTCATGGATTTCCTCTCATTAAACGCAAGGTGAGACACAGAGTTATCAGCCTGTTTTTTGCTGATTAGTTACATGAAGAAAAAGAAAAGAGATGGTGAATAGCAATTTTATGAATAGTAGTATTAATGTTTTATTGCATTTATTCATTTAAAGTTTGTACAATATTTGTACAAGCTCTGAATCGAAGACATTGACCATATTTACATGCACTTAAGAGAATGGTATATTCCAGGGTTTTTGCAGAAATGGGTGTTCTGAAACGTCATTTAAACAAGAGCGCTGTTTATTAAGAGCTTGATTAAGAGAAACGGTTTAACACGACTAGATTTCTCTCAGAGAACACAGGTTATGCCTCCTACACACTACATGACTTTCAAAGACGTCGGACCTTGGTACCGTGTCATATTACACGTCTGTCTGTCTGTCATGTCATGAAAGTCGTAGCATTTTCAAATTACACGACGCATCGGTGACGGGTCACATTCTAAAACATTTCACTATTGACGAATCCCAGACGACTCTGCATGAACTCCAAATTACGTATCACAACAGAGTACACGTGAGAAGTGATACGAGATACGAAAACAAATGCATGATCATATGTTTCAGAAAATGATGTGTATGTTTTTAATAATATATTTTATCGGTTACAATATGAAAAAGTAGCTCCTACTGTAAAATCTCCCTATTTTGCTGACCTGACCTATCGGCGCTTCTCTCAGATCGCGTCTTTGCTAATTCATACACTGTGATCGTCGAGCTCTGATTTCAGGCTTTTGTCAGCGATCTCTACAAAACTGTCGGTGAGCGAAAATCGGGCTTAAAATCATGTAGTGTAAACTTTGCATTAATGTGCTCCTGTAAATACAATAGTGGCATTCTGATGGGTGTTTGAAGAGTGCACGTGTGTGGAACAGACCGGAACAATGTCATAAGATGGAGCCCAACAACATTTCAACACAGTAAAATTCAACATTTCTGGGAGTACAGTGGGAGAATCACACACTCCCTATAAACAATATTTATACACACCATGTAAAATACTGACTGTCTCTCACATTCCTGTATATGTGGTAGTAAATTGAGGGAATTTACTGCCCGAGCCGCATGTGTATGTTAGTGATGGTCGATCATGAAAAAGATGATCGATTGTGATCACGCGTGATGCGACATTTCATGAAATCCAGTGACAATTACCTGACAACTAAACATGTCAAAGAGGGAGCTTATTTTTAATTTTGAGATTGATTACGTTGTGACTTTGAGGGGTACATTGATTATCAGAGACTTCTCATGGCAAACAAACTGATATGACGCTTCAGTGCTATCATGCTAATCAAAACAAAGAGAGTGTAATTAATCGTGCTTTGATCACTTGTCTCTGCAAAACGTTTGCTAAACACACTTTATTATCATTTAATGTGAAAACTTTGACTCGTTAATGGATATTATTTAATATAAAAGTGAATGATTGTCACTGACTAAACCGCCCTGCATGAAGTAACACACATATACACACACACACACTCACACTCACACACATACACACACACATATGCATCTCCACGAAGATTTCTGCTCGAGTTTCCAAGTTGGATATCCGATATAAAGTGTCATTCCGTTGCACTTTCTTCTGTTGAAAGGTGGAAATTCAGACACTCCGAGCTTCATGAATCTCAGCAACAACAATACAGAACATTGTCGCTTTCCTCACAAGAGCAAACATTTGGGGACACTTACACGTACACACCAGGCGCGTGTGGCAGTGTACGGCGGGCGAGTGTTTCAACAGTTAGACAGAATGCAGTTAAATGGAACGCAATGCAGCATCTTCAACTCAACACGCATATTAAAACGCAATGGTTATGCATCTCCTGTTATTTTTAAATAGACTGTTCAGGCAGTCACTAAAAAAACTGGTGCACACTTACTAAGATTACTACGGTAACCTGAAGGAAGAACAGACAGACAGCTAACCCTAACATAATGACAAAATATGATGCATTATATTTTGATTATGCAATTTTTTGTATATTTTGTTACATAATATTTTATAACAGCCTATAATAATGAATAGACGATACACTGGAACAACAAGACGCAATGCAGCAACCATAGACGTTTGTCAGACATGTCATTATATGTATAGTTATGAACATGTAATTGCTCCTTGAGTACTCGATGAATACTCAAGTAATTAGTCAGAGTACTCGAGTAGACAAAATGACCAAAATGCTCATCCCTAGTATATGGGAGTAAAGAGTACACTGCTTAAACTGCATTTAAATGGGATTCTGGGAACGCTGTTCTCGCTATAACCCGCTTTCTGGTGTCCATGTAAACCAGACCAGTTTTATCATCAGGGGTTTGTCTGTTAACACCTATATATAAGTGAGAGCGATATGGTTATAATTACTCACCCTGAGATCTTATCTGATAGGTCCAGTCAGACCAGTATATCCCAGTAGAAGACATCCATATTGAGATGAGTGACCTAGAGAAACGGTTGAATGAACTTGAGCAGAGAGGGGTGGATCTGGAGAAGAGCTTACGTGACTGTTCAGATGGTAAGAGAATCACATGCTCCAGCTGCACTGAAGGGATATTACATTTGGGATAAACATTTGTACGTTTGGAGGTTTAGCTTAGGGATGTTAGACCTTGTTGCCAGATGCAATACAGTACAATTCCAAAACAAGCTATTTGAGTGTCCATAATGAATGCTGGAATGCTTTGAGATGCAGCACAATAACATCCTGTCTACACTGTATGTGTCCATTAACACTACGCAATGCACCACAGCAGATTAAGTCTGTCTACACTGGACATGAAATTAACATTCTACATGATGTGTCACAAACACAGACCAATCAGCTGTAAGCTCTAGTAGATTTCAGCTATGGTTAAATGGGTGAATAACCTGTATCCTACATTTTCAATGGAAATCCACTGGTAAAAACAAACTTGTTATGCAATTATTATTGTAATGCATTGTTGCTAATACTGCATATACAGTACATGTGGTTTTAATCAAAAAATTATTTAACCCTAAAACTGTCAGGATGTTGGTTGTCTGTGTTTTTTGTTTGTCTGTTTCTTCCCCTGTGTATTTTGTGTTGATCTGATCCTGTGGCGTGGCGGCTCATTCTGTTGATTACCTCACATCTGTATCCCATATTCCCATCACCATCCTGTCTATTTAAACCCAGAGTTTTCAGCCATTCATCGCCAGATTATTCAGTCCAGTTCTCTGGTCCATCACTCAACCTGTCAACAAGTGCACTACCTTTTCAGTGTCCCTCTGCTCCGCTCCCCATCAAGCCTGCCACGCCAAACCTTCAGCCCGCCGCTCTGCCAGTTAACTCCCAGTTGTTGTAAATAAACAACAATAAACTCACTCTTCTGTTCTGCTTTTGTGTCCAACCCTTCATTTGGCATAACAGAATAATCTGGCCACTATGGTTCCAGTAGACACAGAAACTGTTTATAACGCTCTATCTGGGAAAGAAGTACTTCTGGGATAGCACGGGATCTCGCGGACAACAACCAAGCCTGGACTGATCAGATCTCTCAAATCTGTGAGAAACAAACTCAGGAAAGTTTTTGACCACCATCTTCATGGAGCCGAAGCCCAGAAGCACCTCTTTAAGCTCCGTCAGGGCTCTCAAAGTGTGGCTGAATATTCAGTGGAGTTGGCAGCTAAATTGGACTGGAATGATGGGGTTTTTCAGACAATGTTTCATGAACGAATTAAGGACGAACTGACTCTCTTGACTCACTTGTGTCTTTCTTTATCAGTTTAGATAACCTCCTGAGAGAATGCCATAGGGAAAAGTCCTGTATCACCTGGCACCCTCAGCTTGTGTCTTTTAACGGTCATGGTAAATCGAGGCAGTGGTCTGAGAAGCTCAATGTTTATTTGCTCCTGATGTTGTTGGTTCCCGAGTTTTCCAGTGGGTTCATGCCTCCCCGTTCACCTGTCACCCAGGCGCCAGTTGCACCCTAGACTTTCTTAAGAGACATTTCTGGTGGCCTATCATGGACATGGATACTCGAGCATTCATCGCTGCCTGTTCCGTATGTGTTCGTGCGAAGGCTTTGCATTGTTGTTCAGCTCCCACTTGAGGTCCTGGGAGATGATAGTTCCCAGGAAGCAGAAAGACTCCACAGTGTCGATTGTGGAGTCACAGAGGGTGATGGGGGCAGGTGAGGCTGAGTTCTTCCTGAAGTCCACAACCATCTCCACTCTCTTTAGGTCGTTGAGCTCAAGGTTGTTTTGATTGCACCAGGTCACCAGGTGGTCAACCTCCCACCTGTAGGCGGACCATCAGAGATGAGTCCGATGAGGGAGGTGTCATCTGTGAACTTCAGAAGCTTGACGGACTGGTGACTGGCGGTGCAGCTGTTAGTGTACAGGGAGAAGAGCAGAGGAGAAAGAACGCAGCCCTGGGGGGATCCTGTGCTAATGGTCTGAGTCGGAGACGTGTTTCCCCAGCTTCACATGCTGCTTCCTGTCAGACAGGAAGTCAGTGATCCACCTGCAGGTGGAGTCAGGCACACTTAGCTGAGTGCCCAGGCCCCTGCTGAGGTGGGGGAGGTGGAGGTGATGCACTGTAGCATCAAGATTAAATGCACCAATGCTAATGATTAAATAAAATTATTTTGTAAAAACTATAAGTTTTATTATTAAAGTTTGAAGTCATCCTGAATTAACTGAGGAAATACACATAGATGCATTGTCCTTTGATTTTGGCCAATGGAGGCTTTTGTTAGTGGTTAATGTATGTTCTATGTAATTTAAGAGAGTGTTGTCCCAGCTTTTGACCAAGTTGATACAGGTATCATTCAATGAGGAGCATCGCAGTCCAGCTAGAAGCTCATGGCAGGAAATGTTGGTGAACTCTATCCTGAGCCCATGCTTCAGACAGAGGCTCATGAAGAATCCCATGTCTTTGAGTTTGCATCAGTTTATCCTCTGTGAAGTCTGTCATAGTAGACTGAAGTGAAGTCTGGCTGGCACATGCCATCATCACTCAGCGACACCGTGGGAATCAGATATCGGGCAGGACCGGAGACAGATATGGCAGGCTCTGGTAACCTTGGGATATAATCAAGCTAATGCCTTTACACCAACGGCAACTTAATTCTCAACCCTATCCAAGAAAATGTCATGTCCTATGGTGTTGAAGGCAGCACTAAGATCTAAAAGCACTAGAAGAGAAATGCAGCCGCGATCAGATAAGTGCAGTCTCTGTAGTATGATGGGGCCTAAATCCTGACAGAAATTCTTCATATATACAATTTCTCTGTAAAAATTAACATAGATGAACATACGCAACCTTTTCTAGTATATAAAAAAAAAAAAAACAAGCCTCCAAAAAAGCCTAGTCCTTCAAGAGCAATGATTGGTTAAGGCACAGGATTGCAACAGATGCATCAGCAAAAAAATCCAGCGCATTCAGAACAATGTTCCCCAGAGACAAATTGGAAGGATTTTGGGCATTTCACACTCTACAGTGCCAAATATATTTAAAAGATTCAAGGAATCTGGTCAAATCTTGCTGAGTAAAGGGCAAGGCTGAAAAGCACTTCTGAATGTGCATGATCTCTGATTCCTCAGTCTTAAAAAACATCATTCATCTGTAATTGATATCATGAACATGGGTTTGGGATTACTTTAATAAACCTTTATTAGTCAACACCACTCACAGCTGTATCCACAGATGCAAGTTAAGATTTTACTATGTAAAGGAGAAGCCGTACATCATCACTTTCCAGAAGCGCTGCCGACTTCTCAGTCTCATCTGAGATAGAATGTAGAACAGTTGAATCATGTTTTGGTAGTCAGAGTCCACATTTCAAATGCACAGCCATCATGTTATCCGGGCCAAAGAGGAAAAGGGCCACCCAAGCATCAGGTACTCCATTCAATGGTTATCAGCATCAGGTACAAAAGCCAGTGTCTGTATGGGCTAGGGCTGTGTCAGTGCCCATGACGTGTAACTTGCACATCTGTCAGGGCACCATTATATGTGTGTGTGTGTGTGTGTGTGTGTGTGTGTGTGTGTGTGTGTGTATGTGTATATATATATATATATATAACTTTTTGGAGCAACACATACTGCTATCCAGATGGCACATTTTCCAGGACATTCCAACAGGACAACACCAAACCATGTCTTGCCCGGATTACAAGTGCATGGCTGCGAAAGTAGAGAGTATGGGTGCTAGATTGACCTGCCTTCAGTCCTGATCTGACTCCAACTGTGCAGGGCCATAACCACAAGATCCATTGAGGGGGACATGTCCCACCCCATAATTGGGTATGGCCAAATTGTCCCCCCAATAATTGCTATCCTTGCAGGGATTTCATTAAAAAAGTATGATTTTGAACCAGCAACCTTCTGATTACCAGTTATGTGCTTTAGCCCACTACGCCCCCACTTGAAGCGCCACGCAACTGCTCAGTCAGCAGTTCAGGTTAAGAGGGTTAGTGACATGTAAGATGTAAGTAGTAGGGATTCTCCAAATGTTTGAGGAAAGGAAAGGCAGAAATGTTGGCTGATAATGTTAACAGAAACTTTAAAATCCTGCAACAGAAACACTCACATAGAAAAAAGCATTGTGTTTGATATACGTTAAACTCCACATCCCCAGAAGTGAAGTGATCGCTCTCTTGACCATTAGTGCATAAAGAGTGTTTTCCAGTGCTCCGATAATGTGTTATTGTGTCATTATAGTGGTTACTGTCAAGCTCCAAAATTACATGAAGCATAAAAGCACCATTAAAGTAGTCCATGTGACTCGTGCATTATGTTCAAAGTCTCTGGAAGACATACAATAGTGTTGTCCATTGCAAAGGATGCATTAAAGGTGCACTCAGTAATTGTTTTCTCATTAAAAAAGTTTTACTTCTAAAGAAATTAATTGCAATTTTGAAACTTTTATAATCATAATGACTCGCATAAAATCGTATCAGTAACCTTATAAGTGCTGTTTTATTCTACATTGAGAGGGTCCCCTCATGCGGGATGCCATGTTAGGATCACATGACCTGTTGAAAATGACTTGCTCAATCTTAGTTAATGGACTCTTTCAACTATTGAAAACTATTGTATTGCTGCTGCATCCTTGCCCGTAGGTGTGAGTGTCCAAGTCCAAGACGACATGGACAAAAACTTGCTGAGTGCAAATTTAAATAAGGAAATATCTATTCTGCATACACAGTAAGCTTTGAATGAGTGCTGCTCTTGTTGACACACTTACATGATCAGCCACAACATTAAAAGCACCTGACACCAACAATCATCTATTTGATTATCTAATCAGCCAATCGTGTGGTAGCAGTGCATAAAATCATGCAGATACGGGTCAGGAGCTTCAGTTAATGTTCACATCAACCATCAGAATGGGGAAAAATGTGATGTCAGTGATTTTGTATCGTGGCATGATTGTTGGTGTCAGACGGGCTGGTTTGAGTATTTCTGGGATTTTCACACACAACAGTCTCTAGAATTTACTCCGAATGGAGACAATAACAAAAACCCATCCAGTGAGGGTCAGTTCTGTGTATGAAACACTTGTTGATGAGCTCAAAGTTGTTCTTGTAATGTCCCGACAAAATAAAAGCAGAGATTTTTAGTTAGTATAATATAACTTAACTATTGTTATTATTATTAAATTACAATAATATTTTCCTAAGTATTTTGGAGCGTGTTGCAATCTTATGATTTGAAATGAGGGTATATTTAAAATATACATATTATTATTATTATTATTTTATTTTTTATTTATTTAATTCACAAGGTAAAACATCAAATGATGTGTTTTTGTAGTGCTTTCAATATAGCACAGGGTAAAATTGTATTATTTTCTTGTTTAATTGCCATTTTACACAATGTCACGACTTTGTTTAAATACATTTTCTGGTTCTAACAGTATGAATATCAATATGAATAATCTATGGTATAGTTGCATGTTTATTGCCTGGAGTTCTGTCATTTTAGATGATAAAGAGGAACATCTGCTGGTTGACTGGTTCTCTCTGATTCATGAGAAACACATGTTGGTGCGGAAAGAGGCTGAGCTGGTCTACACGTAAGTGCAGTATTAACGTGCATTTATCTTTGATTAACACTATTAAAACATTTTGACTGACACCATAACAAGATACCTCATTCAGTGTATATATTTATTCATCGTGTATCTCAGGGTTAGGGTTTTGATGTTTTTATCTCTTTACCAAGAGAGATGATATGGGATGATTTTAATCTCAATATGATTAATGAATGCACACACAATTATGCATGTACTAGATAAATGTTGTGAATGTATTTTACTAACCACAAACAAATGCCATTTGATTTGATTCTGTGGAATTCGGGATTGAATGATTGTGCAGCGATTTGTACAAATACAGACATATTTGCAAATAAACATGTTCTATTCTACATTAATAAATCAAAAATTGCTCATGCAAAAATGAATCCGTCCATTTGTGGATCAGAAGACACGCGTGCATTTATTGACATCCTGTTCGAATCGATCGTGTTCGGTTCATTTGGATTTTGAGACTTCCTTTTCGCGGTTTACAGCATTCCACCCACACATACACACACACAACTAACGAACAAGCCAGTGCTCTTCATTAACGTGAACACGATTCAGTAAATGTGTGTCACTATACAATGAAACAAATGCTTTTCAACCGGTGTCTGTAGAATTAAGAATTACATAAATGTGCAGCAATTTGTACAAATAAAGTCATGTTTGTGAGTATAAATGTTCTGCTTTGTATTAAAGTGTGACAATTTCCACGTGCAAAAAGGAATCCGTGCATTTGTGGATCAGAAGACACGCGTGCATTTATTGATTCCTTGTTCGAGTGGATCCTGTTCGGTTCATTTGGATTTTGAGACTTGCTTTCCGCATTTTCAGCAGTGACGATCCACACGCAACTGAAAGGCAAGGCAGGCAGCTACCACTAGATGGCAGTCGCAGAGAATTACAGAGTTGGCCTGCCCTGGTTTGAGAACAGCTGATAATGGACATTGTTCGCGTTCTCCGAAGAACCTTTAAAACATGGATAATACCATTTTAAACCAACAAGCTGGTTGGGTAAGTAACACTAATCTTTTTTCTTTTTTTCTTTTATTGCATACTTAAAAAAAAAAAGTAACTTCCTATAGACTAGCAAGTTAAAAACAATGTACATTTTATATATTTGACATATTAATTACATTTTATAAATATTCATTTGATGAGATATTAACAAAAATATGTTGGCTCTTCATTATGTATGTTATATTATGGTTTAGAGTCGCGAGCTGATCAGGGAGGAGAGAATGTTGGCGTGGCTCGTCTGATGATTTCTATAAGTGGGCCAGACAGTAACTGCTTTATAGCAGTAATGTAATGTAATGTCATTATTTTTTGTAATTTGTCTTTTTTTAAATGAAGAGTAGAGAGACTCTGGCGTGATCTCTGGATGGGAGTCACCAGCGTGTTCTACCAAATCTTGCACATACTAGAGGAACAGGACATGCTGGATTTGAGCAGCACTCTTCACCTGTTTTGCTGCCATTATGTATTTTTGCCCCGACTGCAAGCAAACCTCAATGTGTTCCGTGAGGGATGGGACAACCACCCATTGAGAACAGAGCAAAACCTCTCACCATTGACTACTAAAGGTGTCAATGGGTGCCACCAACTGTTTGATTACCAAAATTCTTTAAAATATCTTCTTTTTTGTTCAACAAAAGAAAGAAACTCATACAGGTTTGGAACAACTTGAGGGTGAGTAAATGACTAAATTAAAATGTTGGGGTGAACTATCCCTGTAAAATGATATTTTCTTTGTTTAACTGCTTCAGTACCTCTGGGTTGTCAATGGGATTTTCCATCTGACCAACCACCCACAGTTGGTTTTGTGAGAGGTTTTGCTCTGTTCTCAATGGGTGGTTGTCCCATCCCTCACGGAACACATTGAGGTTTGCTTGCAGTCGGGGCAAAAATACATAATGGCAGCAAAACAGGTGAAGAGTGCTGCTCAAATCCAGCATGTCCTGTTCCTCTAGTATGTGCAAGATTTGGTAGAACACGCTGGTGACTCCCATCCAGAGATCACGCCAGAGTCTCTCTACTCTTCATTTAAAAAAAGACAAATTACAAAAAATAATGACATTACATTACATTACTGCTATAAAGCAGTTACTGTCTGGCCCACTTATAGAAATCATCAGACGAGCCACGCCAACATTCTCTCCTCCCTGATCAGCTCGCACTCTAAACCATAATATAACATACATAATGAAGAGCCAACATATTTTTGTTAATATCTCATCAAATGAATATTTATAAAATGTAATTAATATGTCAAATAAATAAAATGTACATTGTTTTTAACTTGCTAGTCTATAGGAAGTTACTTTTTTTTTTTTTTTTAAGTATGCAATAAAAGAAAAAAAAGAAAAAAGATTAGTGTTACTTACCCAACCAGCTTGTTGGTTTAAAATGGTATTATCCATGTTTTAAAGGTTCTTCGGGAGAACGCGAACAATGTCCATTATCAGCTGTTCTCAAACCAGGGCAGGCCAACTCTGTAATTCTCTGCGACTGCCATCTAGTGGTAGCTGCCTGCCTTGCCTTTCAGTTGCGTGTGGATCGTCACTGCTGAAAATGCGGAAAGCAAGTCTCAAAATCCAAATGAACCGAACAGGATCCACTCGAACAAGGAATCAATAAATGCACGCGTGTCTTCTGATCCACAAATGCACGGATTCCTTTTTGCACGTGGAAATTGTCACACTTTAATACAAAGCAGAACATTTATACTCACAAACATGACTTTATTTGTACAAATTGCTGCACATTTATGTAATTCTTAATTCTACAGACACCGGTTGAAAAGCATTTGTTTCATTGTATAGTGACACACATTTACGAATCGTGTTCACGTTAATGAAGAGCACTGGCTTGTTCGTTAGTTGTGTGTGTGTGTATGTGTGGGTGGAATGCTGTAAACCGCGAAAAGGAAGTCTCAAAATCCAAATGAACCGAACACGATCGATTCGAACAGGATGTCAATAAATGCACGCGTGTCTTCTGATCCACAAATGGACGGATTCATTTTTGCATGAGCAATTTTTGATTTATTAATGTAGAATAGAACATGTTTATTTGCAAATATGTCTGTATTTGTACAAATCGCTGCACAATCATTCAATCCCGAATTCCACAGATTCAAATCAAATGGCATTTGTTTGTGGTTAGTAAAATAGTAAAATCATCCCATAAGATGAAGATGAGTGATCGGAATAAAGCCGTGTCTGATCATTGATTTTTCAGAGCTAAGCAGCAGAACCTGGAGGAGAGGCAGGCCGATGTGGAATATGAGCTAAGATGTTTGCTCAACAAGCCAGGTATGAAACAAACATACACAGCACACACACACACACACACAGGATTTCTCTTCAAATCACAACTTTCATCCTTCCATTCTGTCTGTCTCCCTCTCTATCGCTCGTGTCTCTGACAGAGAAAGAATGGACGGCAGATGACAAAGACAGGGAGAATCAGCTGATGGCAGAGCTTGTCACTATTATTGAGCGGAGAAACCAGATTGTTAACAGCATAGATCAGGACAGACAAAGGTAAGCAAACTTTGCAAAATCTCAGTTGTTTGTCAGTTGTTTCTGGAAATGTGAATATTATAAGTCATTTTATTCCACCACTCTCAGGAGATTCTTCATTTAAATGCTTTTGTACTGGATAATGACTATTGGACTGAGATTTGGGGTTGGCAAATTGTCTTTCAGTTAGATTTAACAGCAATTTGATTCATTCACTTTTTTAAATGCATTCATATAATTGTGGCGAGCAGGGCGGGGCTGAGCGGCATCTGGGCTGAGCAAGGCCGGGAAGAGAAGTGGCGATTGAGTTCCACCTGTGTGCCACACCGGTCTCGTGTTCCAGTTAGGGGTGGTGGGAGTATTTTAAGAGCGGAGACGGCAGCAGACGGGGGAAGAGAGACGCATGTCGATGTGGTTTTGTGTGATGTTATGTTGAACATGTCTGCTGAAAATATCCCCTAATGTATCTTAGGCAAAACAAAAAGAGAAAAGGATAGTGACACTACTGGAAAGGTTTGCCTACATTTTCTGAACATGGAGGCAACTTTGAATATAAACTCAATACAAACAATGTGTACATCAGCGATTACAGTTGCGAGGGTTAGTTTAAAATGTACTTATAGCGATAAAATATTCCTGTACCATTTTATTAGAACTAAATAAAAAATGAAACCTAACTTAAATATAACAACGAACATATGAAAGTTACATAATCGGATTACTTTTAGTTACTTTTGGATTGCCTCAAGGCCATATAAGTAAATAAAGAAAAGATACAAATAATATCAACTCGATCACTTTATCTGTACACCAATTAAACAATGTTGCCAGTAAAATGTATTTCTGTTACCGCACTATAAAACATTTTTATAGTGGCCATCACAATGATTTGAACTGATTCAATGTTTTGAGTATGTTAGTCTCAAAACCAGAGCGGTGTTGTGAGAGAAGTGTCATTTGTTAGTGAATACCTGGAAAATCATCTTGTTTTGAGATGAGCAGTAATTGGTCCATATCTTCTGTGTAATGTGTGGGATCTGTCTACATGCACTAATTTACCTCAATCCGATTGCAGATTCTGAATGTACTGTACCTTACAGTAAAACTTACAAATATACAAATATTCGTTGACATGTGCATTATATGTAAAATATTAAAACACTTTCTGCGCATCCAAAGAGGGTCAGTCGTTGTGTTCTGAAGAAGCGGAGAATGGCTGAGAGTGAGATTTCTAAAAATATGCCAGAAAAGCTTTCTTCTTGTGTTACTCACTCTACTCTGAAAACGAAGAATCGGAAGCAACGTCTAATGCCATGTGTGACCATATCGGTTTGCCTCATGCCCATTAATGCCCATTCCTCCTCCAGTCTAACCGTTGGCATCTCTGCTCTGGATGCGAATACAAAGTAAAGACAGAGGGTGAGAGTTGTCCTTAAAGGAGTTTACAGATGTGGAATGGAAACTAAATAATCAGGACAAAAATCACTAAGAAATAATGACGGTGGAACAGAGCATTTAATCGTTCAAGAAATTTTAATTTAGGCTATTTAAAACCGCAAGAGAAGGGCAGTGTTAAATAACTGTCAGAAGAAGAGTTTTAAAGTGACAGAATGCCGTAACCGCATCTGCTGCTTAAAGTCCCTATTAACAGTGAAACATGTCATTAAAGAACATATGTGCCCTGCAGAATATTCAGTGAGAGCCTCCAAACACTTAGTAATGC
The DNA here is from genome assembly GCF_025860055.1 of Xyrauchen texanus. NCBI lineage: Eukaryota > Metazoa > Chordata > Actinopteri > Cypriniformes > Catostomidae > Xyrauchen > Xyrauchen texanus. Next base: position 15,445,553 of record NC_068288.1, read on the forward strand.
GTTTTGTTCTTTGTATAAGTTGGGTTCCTGCAACAAGCGTCATGTATAAACATACATGGGCACCACCGCATGAGCGCAAGTTATTTTAGAATACGATTGAGGAAATAGTTGGATTCAAATGTTTACATCACCCCTTTAATCAGATGGAAATTTTATTCGGATCCAGCTGAATTAGATAATTTTTGAGTTTACATGAAGACTTTTCAATCCAATTGAGCTGTCAGTCAGATTATAAACGGATTATTTGTTTGCATGTAAACGTGGCCAAAGATGAGATCCCTCACTCCACTTACACTGAATAATCTTAATATCCTTTCTGTTCTTTACAGTCAGACAAAAAAGTAGAGAAATAGTCATTTGATCAAATTTTAAAGCACAGATGTGCTAAAAAACCGAGACTTCTCTCTCATTAATAATGAAACACCTGTGTGAGTCTGTGGGATGCACGTTACACTCTTAAAGTGACCGTACCGTTATAGCGCTTGTTAAATGAATTAATGTAAACTCAATGTTATTTCTTGTAAATTGTACATATTTTTTTCAAACATTGACAGCTCAGATCATTATTATATATATTCATTTTCATCATATATAGGATTAGTCATTCATTTATAGAACATTTAATTGTATTTTCTTTAAGTTAAAATGTGATTTATAATAGTAACGGCAAACAAATGATTAAAATATGAGATATTTCACGTATTTTTCAGGACAGGTTCAGTTCTGTTGCTTGTTCTGCACGTGAGCAGACTGAATGTAGCCCACTATTTTTTTGTTTGTGATCTTTTATATGTATATGAGAAACTCTTATTATTTTAACTTTGAGCATTTGAATTGTGTATTTAAGAACTTTATTTTGCACAAATATTTTTCAGAAACTAAACACAATTTTCCTCCTTTGTCATTTATTTGTTATAATATCGAACCAAGATTTCTACTGAATCATGAAGCTCATATCGTATTTTGACCCGAATAGTGAGAACCATATCATCCCATCCCTGTACTATATGTATACAAACAAGGACATGCACAGGGGGTTGGCTAAATTGTGTTGTGTATAGAGAAGCCAAAATACAACGTGCACACATGTGAATGAATGCGGTGTTGCAGGAGGTTAGAGTTTTCTCAATTTCTTCTACAGGGAGGAGGAAGAAGACAAACTAGTAGCTGCTATGCTGAAGAAAAAAGGTCAGTGTAATTTTTTGTAATTCTGCTTTTCTTACTTGACATTTGGAGTTTTTTCAAACTTGATTATTTATTTGTGTATTTTTGTCAGATTTTCATGCAGATAGAGAGCAAAAGAAGAAGGCAGCAAAGTTTAAGCCCATTAAGGTTCTGAAGAGGCTGAGCACCAAAAGTGTTGTGAAGGATGACGGAGGCAAAAAAGAAAACAGTTGAAGTGGGAATGGAGAACGAGAGAGAGAGAGAGACGCAGACTTTCTACATTATATCTCCTCAACTCTCATGTTTATCTTACTTTTAAAAAAGTGCCAGTCATGTTCAAGTTGCCTTTGATGTTGTAGCTGCAATACTGATATATTGCACTACTGCCAACCAAAGTGAAGAGTTAATACTTAGTCAGGTGAGACAAGGTTTTAATTGATGGATATGACTTTAGAATCAGTTTTAAGTTCATTAGTATACAAATCTTTTAACATACCCATACACTGTATACATTTGCAATACTCTCTACATTTAAAATTAAGCGATTATTGAAAACTTTTGAGACATGACAGTGACCATTATTAACCCTTGAGGAAATGTAACTCATTGGTCAAAGGAAGCTGAACGGGAAAAGCACTAATTGGTATGGTGAATTGAGTGAATTTAATTGTAGGTTAATATATTGTTGTTGACATGCTAATACTAATGCTGCTTAATTTATTTTAGTAGCATGATTGCTTGATGTTAAAAACACTCCTATTGCATATATACTGTTATGAAATATTGCTATAACCCTATAAAAAACATTTAATGCTATTAACTGACAGGGGATTAGTTTCATACCAGCCGAAGCTGGTTATGTTTTGGATTTCTGTGCAAATTACAACAGACTTTAGGTTGACTGGCTAAAGTGTGTGAAAACTGAAACTGAACCTAATGCACCTCTCAATCACTGTCATTAAGCTTGTTACAGTATTTTAATTAAAATACAACTAAACCTATTTAATGATGGAACAAGAAAACTCATGGTAACTGTTAGCATGTTTTTAAGATAAACTGTGTAATTTTAGCATCACTAGCATATACAAATGAAATAATCACTGGTTTTTACTGTTACAAATGTCAGTCAGACGTTGGATCTTAATCTCTATTAACAGAAAAAGTAATGTATTTCTGAAGGAGTGCCTTTTATCTGTTTAATTTATGTCTTCAAATCGGATGTTGAGTGTCTTTGAATATTTAGTTGGCATATCAGTTAGTTTCATTTGCATATATTAGGTGTCTTTTTATTTATCAGATTACAGTGTTTTGTTCTGTTTGTCCGTGTGTGCGCTTGTTCAACTCAAATCAAGATGTTTTTGTTGTTGAAAAAAGCTAAAATATAGTCCCTCTAAAACAATCCCAGTGTTTTCAGGACAGAGGATGTGACAAATAAAACTAAAAGAATGAAACACACTTTTTGAGTTTTAATGTTCAGCATTCATATCTCACATGGGTACATATTATCTGACCCACTCTATTTCACGTCGTCTCGCTGCATCATCCAAGTTGTGTAGATCAACAATGCAGCTCTAGTTTTAGTGCGTCAAAGAACCACACAGAAAAAAGTGTGTGTGTGTGTGTGTGTGTGTGTGTATATATATATATATATATATATATATATATATAATATATTTATGTTTATTGATACACACACACACACACACACATATATGCAGTACTGTACAAAGGTTTTAGGCAATTGTGAGAGTTCATCTATTTAGTGTCAATTGCTTCTGTCTCTTTATATAATCTCAGACTGACTCAATGTTCAGTGGGGGGGTTGGGGGTATGCTCCCCAGTAAGAACATTTTGTACATTTTAAAGTTAAATACTTCCATCTGGTGCACTTTGAGAGCCAAATAAAGAGGCTGGTGTTGTGCTCCTAAAGCTGCAGTCGGCAACTTTGAAATAAATTAAATTGAGAAACAGCGCCCCCAATTCTTCCCCATATACATAATGCTCTTCACCCCAGCCAGGGTTTAATTGACAGCTGTTCACAAACAGAGCCAAGGCCTGCCTCGCCAAAAGTGATTGGTTAAAATTAGCTGGATTGACACTGCCCGACCCACATTTTTCACTCAGAGCTAGAGTCTGTGGTGCTAACTAATCTCTTACAGGGCCTCATTTAACAAGACAACAAGTTTATATAGAAAACACATTTTTCAATGAATAAATACTACTGTAGCTTTAACAATTTCATGCTCTAACCATTCTGAAACGCAGGGTACAAACTGATGTCAGTTTTTATCCTTTAACGTTACCTCAGACTGCTAATGATAGCTAGCTAGTGAAGGCGTTAGCAGTGTAACGTTATGCCAATTAACCTAGTGACGCTAATGTTAATTTATGCTAATCATCATGATTGTAATATTATCTATTTGCTCTTGCAAACTGATGATGATAAATTATGTGTGAAGTAGTGTATAAATGCAGTGGATACATTTAATGTTAGTTAATAACCCGCTACGATCATGTTGGGGAAATAAATCGTCATTGGCTAGTAAATTTTAGTTTACTCGCCAGACGTTTGACCTCATGTAAGCACAATGTAACTAAAAAATATATTAAGCAAACTGAGAGAGGGGGCCTCTTCATATATATTCATGCAATATAGTATATTGTAATTTTTATTTGATTTTTCTTTATGATTTTAATCACATTTTAGCTTTTTAAAAATGTAAAAATTCACATTCGCTACATTTTTATGATGTCATGAAATTGCATTTTTACTAATGAGACAAGTTGTTGTCACTGATTGAAATGTCATACATATTATTAACAAAACAATTCACAAGGTGGGAACCTAATAATGAAAATTAGGGGCTGACAATTAATTGTGATTATGATGATTAATTGCCTGTTTTAGGTGTTTCATGAATATGATGATTAATTACCATACAAACTCACTATGACCCAGCGAACCTGTATAACTATTATATTATATTGTATTGTGCAATAGTAAAATATTTCTGCCCTAAATTCTTCACTTTCACAATTATTTTAAGACTCTCTGATTTACTCAAAAGCCCTTATTTCTCATGAAGGAAGACTTTGAGATTCTGTTTCTTTCATTTTATCATCTCCACAGAAATAGAGCAGGACATCTCCTCTGTCTCAGCACTGCGTGAATAAACCCCATTTTCATTACATGGCCGTTAATTGAAACTGGAGTCCTTCGCGTTCACAAAATGAATACGTTTATACCTCGTTTATTTTTCATGGGAGTTTGCCGAAAGTCTCTGTAGACTGTGTGCACATCGGAGCACTTGTGTCAGTTGTGAGGATGAATCACTTCTCAAGTGCTTTTTCCCGCGCTCATCAGACAGCATGCTGGGAAAGACGAGGCTGAATCCAGCTTCAACTGTTTGTATTCAGTAAAAGGGACTCGGTGTTCGAAACTACACAACTCTATCACTGGTGAGTGAAATGTTCATTTAATTATTGAAAGTGCAGAATCATTTTATTACGCCTCACTTTACTTGTTGCCAGTGGCTAATAACAGACGTTTTTTGGTCGCACAGCAAGTAATTTACTCGCATATGTGAATGATTTATTCGCAATGTAAAAGGCGAGTTAACATTACTTACCTCAAAGATTTGTCGTCGTCCTCAATCAAATAATGGACAGAATAATCCATTGCAGGGTTAGGGTTAGCACCTGCACATTTATTCATGTGATTGTCTAATCAGCCAATCATGTGGCAGAAGTACAATGTATAGAATCATGCAGATATGGGTCACATGAACCATCACAATGGGGGGGGGGGGACCGTGGCATGATTGTTGGTGTCAGACGGGCTTGTTTGAGTATTTCTGGGATTTTCACACACAACAGTCTCTAGAATTTACTCCGAATGATGCCAAAAACAAAAATCATCCAGTGAGGGGCAGTTCTGTGGACGGATTGGCCTTGTTGATGAGAGAGATCAACAGAATGGTCAGACTGGTTCGATCTGACAGAAAGTCTACAGTAACTCAGATGACCACTCTGTACATTTGTAGTGAGCAGAACAGCATCTCAGAATGCCAACCTAACACCAAAAAGTGTCTCCAAAGTAACATTGGATATCACTGAACTCTGTGTGCCACAAGGATAATTAATTGGTTTTGTAATAAACAAAGTTCCAAATATGAATTATTAATGATTACCAATGGGATAAAATGCACCTTTATCACTCAAGAATTTAAAGAAAATACTTCAGGATTTTAAAACTCCCATAGCACCCTTTGCAATTTCTTATAACTGTCCATTAGCATGGCATTATTACAATACAATACAAAAAAATACAATATAATAAAAGTAGGATTGCAATAAAAATGTCTAATAGGATTATAAAAATCAATTAAGATCCTACAGAATAAACCAATAATCCTATAGGATATTTTGAATATATGTCTTCACAAACCCTTTAAAATGACGTCGAAGGTCATTGCTGACTTGGAGGATCTTGCTGCAGTACATCAATCGATCACTGCCATGGAGACAAAATTCACTGAGATGGTTACAAGAGTAGGGATGCCGAGAAATTGATCGATTATCTGAAGTCATCGAATTTCTGGACGGGCTCCTTCTGAGTCTGCTAGACATAACAGGCCATAAGCTGGAAATTGAGCGAGCTCACAGGGTCCCGGCTCGGAGATCCACAGAGGGAGACAAAATGGCTAAATGCCTGAGATCATCCGATAAAGATCTTGTGTCACGCAAGGTGAGGAGTAAAGGAAGGCTTTCTTGGAAAGCAGCATTTTATTGTTCCAAAATTTTGCGAATTCGACAAGAGTGAAATGCGATCGATTCAAGGAATGCAAGAAACTCTCACATCAACGGAAGATCGCTTTTGCGCTGTTCCCGTCCAAATTTAGAATAGATACTAAGGATGGCTGCAAAATATTTACATGCCCACAGCAAGCAATGTCCTTCATAAAGTCAATGGAATGGACTATAGTGTGATTCTCACATTACAGCAAGTGAGCCTGACTAACTGAACATTCACTTGACCATCCGAGGAAACTGGGCACCTTCTTTGTTTCTTTTTGTGCTGTTCCACAAAACTTCTGGAGTGTGTTTTGTGGAGTAACACACCTTTGGGACAGTTGTGGATGAATCTGCATGTTCGTTGGCAGCTTTGTTTTGTGGAATAATATTTGCAGGAAATTGGAATGATTAGGTCATCTGCTGCACTCATAAAATGGCCAGCTCACTGAAAATGTTTTGACTTCCTGAGGAAACTAAACGTTTTTTGTGTGTGTTAGCTGGTTCCGCTAGAGGCTGGATTTTTTTTGCCTATTGGCTGGAGTTTGTTTTATAGATTTTCTTTTGTTGTGTAATTCTGTCTCACAAAATTTGTAGGCGTGCATGGACTGTTTAAGTTTAGAGGAATGGACACCGGTTGGCGTTGTCATGTGTGTGTTAATGTGAAGGTTTTTCTTTTTTCTGTTTGTTTGGTTCAGGGGGAAGTTTGGGGTTTGATTGTAGCGCAAATGTTGGAATGTGGTCTGTATAATTTTGTTTTTGATACACAATCTATTTTTTCCATTATATCAAATGTTAATAAGAGTGGATTGTCTCTCCCCACGTGGAATGTGAATGAGCTGGGTCACCCCATAAAAAGAAGGAAAGTTATTTCTTTTCTTAAACATAAGATATATGATATAGTGTTTCTTCAAGAAACGCATCATTCCCTGCAAAAAGCTGAACAATTTGGGAAGATATGGGGTGGACATGCTTTCTTTAGTGCTGGCTCAAGTAAGAGCAGGGGAGTCATAACACTGATAAGTAAACATCTACAATTAAAATGTCTTAAACAGATTAATGATAAATTAGGAAGAGTCATTATTGTTTTAGCATAAATTAAGGGGCAAAGGTTGATTTTGGCTAATATTTATGCACATAACCCTAATGATCAGGGCTATTTTATAGATCTTAAAGTGATGTTGCAAGCTACTGGCACCCCTCATGATATAATATTGGGAGGAGACTTTAATATCTATTGATGGATTCAGTTCTTGATCATAGTGAAGCAAAAGTATGTAAACCCCCTAGAGCAACATTGATGCTTCTCAGGATGTGTAAAATCTTGATCTTACAGATATTTGGAGACTTCATAACCCATCTGGTAGGGACTATACATTTTTCATCAGTCCATAAGATTTACTCTAAAATAGATTTTTTTTTACATCTAAGTCCCTCATTTAATTTGTTGTTGATTCCTCAATGGGAAACATCTTAGTCTCAGATCACACCTGATGAGTTTAGAGGTGTTGCCACATATGGAGAGAGGAAATCATATAGTTGGCGCATTAATGTCTCACTTTTACAAAATCCTGATTTCCAACAAATGTTAAAGGCTGAAAACAATGTTTATATGGAGATCAGTATCCTCTGTGGGCATGGGGTGGGAGGCATTTAAGGAGGTTCTTAGGGGGCGGGTCATACAGGATGCCTCATTCACCAAAAAATCGAAATCACGAGAACTCTTGGAGTTGGAAGGGAATATTAAAAGTGCTGAGGCAGAGCTGAAGCACCGAATGTCATCTGATGGCCTCAGAGAATTGACCCGATTGAAATACAGATATAATAATATTTTGTCACTGAAGGTGGACTTTTGGTTATCCAGGGAAAGACAGTCATACTTAGTCGGGGGACAAAGCAGGGAAGCATTTGGCTAGATACATTAAGCTTTTTCTACCACTCCCTCAGGGAAATCTGCTGGTGGTGAAATATTCACCTCAGCCACTGTTATTAATAATGCTTTTAAATAATTATATCTTGATCTTTATAGTTCCACATCTTCATCTACTGATGAGGATATTAGAACTTTGTGGAACCATTAGAACTCATTAAACTGACAACAGAGCAAAACAATTCTCTTGATTCTAAGATAAACTTGGAGGAGTTTGGCGAGGTAATTAAGGCCTTGACTACAGGCAAGTCTCCGGGGCCAGATGGCTTTAACTCTGGCTAACTGATTATGACATCTCTTAGATCAGGTGGGGTTTATTCGGGGCCGCAGCTCTTCTGATAACATCAGGCGTATCATGTGATCAGTGGCGAATGATCAGACTCCGGTCGCTGCATCTCACTTGATGCTGAAAAGGTGTTTGATATGGTAGAATGGGATTATCTTTTAAAGCTATTGGAAACGTAAGGGTTCAGGAATACTTTTATTGGATGGATTAAGTTACTTTATAGACACCCAGTAGCTGTGGTACACACAAATGGATTAATTTAAGATGATTTTACTTTGGATAGGGGCACCGGCAGGGTTACCCTCTTTTCCCATTATTGTTCTGTCTTGCCCTGGAAACATTAGAAGCTGCGATAAGAAAGGAGGATTTTCCAGGGGGGATGGCAGGAGGTGTGGCACATAAGCTTTTACTTTATGCAGATTATATTTTCTTATTCGTCTCTGACCCCACTAGATCTATGCCTTGCCTCCACAGAATTATTAATTCCTTTTCTAAATTTTCAGGATCCTGAGTCAATTGGTCTAAATCCAAAGCTTTGTCTCTCTGACATCGTACTGCCCAGTAATGGTGTTTCAGCTCGGTGCCTTTAGTGGCCCAAACAGGGCATTAAGTATTTGGGCATTTTATTCCCAGCAAATTTGTGTGATTTAGTCAGAGTTAATTTTGATCTCTTCATAAAAAGTTTAACGAACAATGTGGGCAGGTGGGTTTCATTACATTTATTGATGATCGGTAAGTTTAATGTTATTAAAAGTTAATAAAATAGATGTCCCCCTCTTTTATTTCAAGCAGTTAGATAGCATAGTCAATACTGCTTTTGGAAAAGGTCATAAGACATCAGTGTATCACTCCTTGCTAATTCAGAGTCTGCGGTACGGAGCTTCAACTTCTATCAAGAGATTATGCAAGAAAGATTTAAACCTAACCCTAGTTGCTGAAGCACTTAGAGCAACATCAGAGCCTTGTTTTCCATCTCGTTTAATAGTAATAACAGGTGTTGGGAAGTTTTTCTGGACATAATATTTCAGCCATAGATCCCCAACAAGACAATGAATAGAAAATCTCAATTGCTTGTGCCGTAAAGGACTGAACCTGCTGTGGAAACAACTGTTAAATTAGGATCTAACCCAGGACTAATCCAAAAGATTGTTCTCATTTTAAGTGCAGAACACAACATTGTGATGGACAGAATTTACACAGCAAACATTTCTTTTGAATACAGAGTCTGGGTTCAGTTACAGAAACAGGTTTTAAATCATTACATTTTTATTGTTTTGTTTAATGGTGGAAAAAAAAGAAAAGAAAGGTGAAGTCTCTCACATCCAGATCTAAACTACAAATATAAATGTCCTAACTGCTGTCTCCCTGACTGCCTTACTGAAAGTTGTGAATCATCTCTTCCTTGGCAATGAGATGAGTAGTTTTGTTGACCAGAGACATGAGAGAGTTCAGTTTATGAGACCAGTCATTAAGGAGATCATTAGGGTCTTTAGGCCGCTGGAAATTAATGATACCAGCCAGACGGTCCACTTTCGCATAGATGGTCTTATTGACTACCAGGTTTGATAAGAACTCTTCAGATTCCTACAAGGAAAAACATGAAGTGCATATTAATTCATGTTTCCAGAGTGAAATTAATTAAATGTTCCTCTTCTTAAGCACTTCTTATGAATTATTAAACTGGTTTTCAAAAAAAAAAAAAACGTCAATAGCCCTGATCAAACAACATCCCAGTGATCCTAAAACAAGCACAAAGAAGACACAAAGTATTTTATTTCAATAAATGTGACAGAACTCACGTCAACAGAGAGATCAAGCAGTCCTGCCATTCTCTCCATTGTGATCCTTGTGTAATACTTTGCCATAATTCTGATGTTCTGGAAATGAAGACAGAAACTGTATTACAGCAAGTGAATAGCAAAATCCAAGAGAGCAACGGGGAATATCTAATAACCGTATAAAATATTTAAACACAAATACAAACTGGCTTCCCATATTATTCGATAACTCGGCAGAACTGACACACAAGACAACTCACATGTTCTACCACTCTGTTTTTCAGATCTTTCCATCTCTTCTCTCCCTCTTCTGAGCAGGAGAAGACATCCGTTTCAGGGGTTCCCATGGAGCCCTCCCTCAGCTCCTTTCCATAATCCTCCACAACAGATGACCAGCGCATCAGTTCCATAGTGGTGAATTGCTTCAGAAGATCTCTGCCAGGGAAGGAAGAGAAAGATGAAGAGAACAACCCCAAGACTCCATTATTATCCATATGGCTCAGTAACTGACCAGCCACATTTTTTAACTCCAACCTTTTTTTTTTTTTTACTTTTTAACCCTAACCAAGCTCTTAAAAGAGGTATCTCCTGTAATCTCAGAACCTCTTATTATTGTCAACTCCTTGCTATTCTTAGGGCATGTCCCAAGAAACTTTAAAGGTGGGGTATGTGATTTTCTTTTTTGACCATTTTTTCAAAATAACTTGAAATCCTATTCCTAACCCACTTACTGGCTGTAAATTAGAAGCACTGAAATGAAAATTAAGCAATTTAATCATCTGTGGAACGGGCAGGACTCGAAAAACTCCAGCCGATCATTTTCAAGACCATCTAGAACAGCGTTTCTCAACGGGGGCGTTTGGACAGTGTTGGGGGGCGGTGTGAACGAGGCAGCAGAGAGGGGGGCGCTCAGGCACAAATGGGGGGCGTTACTCAGAGGTACTCAACAGGCGGCCTGCGCAAAAATCTTTTCAGCTCTTCTCCTTAGCCTATGTCTTCGTCTTGCTCGGATTACTGCTGCCACTTCACCAGGAGGATATGCCAGGAGAGCCGCTTCCTAAGTTACACATGCTTTTAAGAGGCGGAGAATTTTCAGCGCAAAATAGAGGCGCGCTTTCATCGTTTTTTTCTGTACATAACGCAGAATACATAATTAGGCGCATAATTAGGCGCAGTTTACGCTTCCCCTCCCATCTATTTATGTGACACTCCCACTTTCCCCATGAATGCATATGCATGACACGAAAAGCGCATTTTGCCATTTTCAATTGCGACAGGCAATCTGCGCTTTCATCTCGGTGTGTCCCGTTCGTACATACCTCGCCATGGTTTTATGCGCACTTTGCGAAACAAATACGCCTGAAGTGGGCGCAAAAGCGTTAGTACATCTGGCCCTGAGAATTTTAATTGTAATGTGATGATCGGGTGCGGATATCTAATCGGAGAAAATCATTGGTGATGGTGAGTTTGTTTTTAACAGCTGATTCGGGTGATGTTAGAGCTGATCCGCGCATCTCTACTCTGCAATGTGTAATTGGCCGATGGGAATAATAAAGTCATAATAATATAAATATTGATTTTATATTAGATGTCTTTTGCAGTTATTCACCTAGTATATTAATAGTAACTTAAGTTCTCTCCCTCGTGTCCCGCAAAATCAGGTCTGCTGACCTGCAACAGAGCAATAGCCAGGTGGTCACCCTACGTTACTCAACTGTTATTCATCACAACGTTTAAGCCTCTGACAACACATACAATGTTCATTTGAATGTAAAATAAAATTATGTCTGTGCAAATTTATGAATTCATATTTAAATGTTGCTAATAACCCACTCGGCTAGTTACCGGCAAATGATCTCCATAGCAACGCCTAAAAACAAATGCCGCAGCTGTCTGAGTGGTAGAAATTACCGTTTGTAGGCTATTCAAATTTGAAGCCTAGTATATATTGCCTAATTGAGTGCGCGAACGACCGCTGCTTTTTCATTGGCCATTTAGGTTAGTTACGTTATTGTTCACGTGATTGGTTAATCTTAAAAAAATTTGTGTGAGCCTGAATTTGTTTGAATTTCTAAATACATTTGCAATACTTTTCAAACAATCCATGTGTTTTTGCATTTTTTTCCAAACACAATATTACTCAACTTGAGGCTTTTACATGTAGTTTAAATACAATAAGAAACTTCTGTTTCAGTTTTTTTTTTTTTTTTACCAAAAACTCAGGCTTCAGTGTTGCAATTGTTTGGCTGTAATAGTATTTCTGAAGTGTTTTTGTTTTTTTTTGTTTTTTGGGGGGCATTAAGAGGATCATGAAGAGGTCAGGGGGGCGTTTGTTCAAAAAAAGGTTAAGAACCACTGATCTAGAATCATTGGACAGAAAATGTGTCAATCAAACAGTCGTACCATGCCCCCCTCCCCCCACCACCCTGGCGCGCGTGTCCCGTTTGTGCGCATACTCAAAGCTCGTGACCCAGTAACAGGAAGTGCAAGTCGCCCCGGTACAGAGAGAGAGAGAAGGAGAAGGTGTAGTTGCTTCCGTTTGTAGAATGGCAGACAAGACACCATCACAGAAAAGAAAATCTATTTTCGAGAGAGCAATTGCGAACAAAACGGCCGAAAGAGAAAGGTCAAAAACAAGGGTCATTCTAGGCGATGCTTTTAAACGTTGGCGGCAACTGAAGGACCAGGAAGGACTACCCACAGATGCGGCTGTGGCATTTTTTCTGCTTGACAGGTGAGAAGCCGATTAACTAGTAGTATTTAATCAGGGAACTGTCTTTACTGACGATATGCGCATGAGAATTGTAGCTGTTCTAACGTTATAGCCCAGCCATATGATGAACTAGCTAGCTAAACAACCTGTTTGGGGAGGAAGCTGATGTGAGCGATTGTATTTATGTATGGAGAATAGAGCTTTTATAGTGCTAGTGGGGTTGTTCCACATTTCTATGAATCCTGTTTTGAATAGAAGACCGCTGTACAGATGCCAGGGCTGGCTATGTTCTTTTTTTTTTTTTACAGTTATGAGAAAATCAGCTCTACACCTTTCAAGAGTGGTATGCGACCCCCTCCTCCTGCTGTGTCAACAATTTGCATCTGAGTTTTCGCTCGTGCATGATTGCGCGTCCATGTTTTTCGAATGGGTGGAGTCAGGGCCAGCGTTGGAGGAGAGAAGGTAGGACCTTATGAGTTGTGTATTTTCAAAATCTGCCGGCCGTTTTGCAAATCACATACCCCACCTTTAAAATGGTTATCAAACAGCTTAAGATGCCACAGCTTGATCCTAATTATAGACCGATTTCAAATCTCCCGTTTATGTCAAAAATACTAGAAAAGGTAGTATCCTCCCAAATATGTTCATTTCTATAGATAAATAGTATATATGAAGAATTTCAGTCAGGATTTAGGCCTCATCACAGTACAGAGACTGCACTTATCAGAGTTACACATGACTCTTATCATCTGATCACGGCTGCATTTCTCTTCTAGTGCTTTTAGATCTTAGTGCTGCATTCGACACGATAGATCACGACATTCTCTTGAATAGGCTGGAGAATTATGTTGGAATTTGTGGAGTGGCATTAGCATGGTTTAGGTCATATTTATCAGACCGCTACCACTTTGTCTATGTAAATGAGGAATTGTCAAACCAAACAAAAGTAAAATATGGAGTGCCACAGGGATCAGTTTTAGGGCCTCTGCTTTTCTCCATGTATATGCTTCCCCTGGGAGATATTATCAGGAATCGTGGAATAAGTTTCCACTGCTATGCTGACGATACACAACTTTATATTTCTTCAAAACCTGATGAGATTTCACAATTCTCAAAATTAGCAGAGTGTATCAATTAAATAAAAGATTGGATGGCCAGAAATTTCCTTCTACTCAATTCTGACAAAACAGAGGTTCTAATTATTGGACCAAAAACTCCAAAAGAAAAATTAAAAAAAAATAAGCCGCTAAAATATAATTCGACTCTGGATGGATGTACTGTTACATCATCTTCAACAGCGAAGAACTTAGGTGTTATATTTGATACCAATCTGTCCTTTGGAAATCCCACCGAACCTCACCGAAATGACCTGCCGGTTGAACTGTGATGCTCCTCACTGATCTCTGCCTGCATCACCTCGGTCTAATGATGAACTACACTCTTATAATGGAAGACATCGACTATCAATTAATTGCCAACAAAAGCTCCAACAGACAATTAACAAGTACAATTGCATCAATGTGAACTTCTGCAGTTAATACAGGATGAACTTCAAAAGACATTAATCTTACAGTTCATACACAATCTTTGTTTAAACACTGACCCTTAACACTTAAATAATTTTAAAGCATGATTTTAACTATACACAATTAATATTTACATTATATTCATGATGTTAGCCTGAGGGGAACTGGCCCCCACAGTAAGTCTGGTTTCTCACAAGGTTATTTTTCTCCATTAATCTACATCTTATGGAGTTTTGTGTTCCTCGCCACAGTCGCCTACAGCTTGCTCACTGGGGTTATTAATATAATTATTATTTTGTAACACCTGCTTTTAAAACGCTTTTGGATGCTACATAATGAATTAAGGGACCAGAGACTTTCGGGTTTCAATGAGCCATGTGTATTACACCACAAATCACCATACAGACAGTAAACATACAAAGTACATAGGCATCCAGTTGCAAGGCAAACATCAAAATAGTTCAGACTTTCATAGTAGAGTCTTTGGCTACCAAGAGCTCAGTCTTAAGAGTAATAGGAGCAAGGTGAAACAGTACTTAAGTGCAATATGGATGAGGCCACATCCGCCTGAATCCGAGCCTCCAAGTGGCTGTTGGTAATGTGAACAAACTGTAGCTGGTGGAACGCACAATAGATAACAAAAGTGTTGTTGGCAAATCAAAGACAATTAATCCCATTTTGGTCAAGGACCTGGCTATAATTGAGCTGCCTCCTCATGACTGCACGTTGAACCCTCTGCATCAAACAAACAAATAAACTTAGTGCCACCATTAACACATTTACATCTCATCTACATAAACATTACCTAACATCACACATACAAACAAAGTACTAACAAGAGTACTTACATTTGAGCTTAGGAACCTCAGGTTCCTCAAATCAGGGAAAAAAACACTAGACAGCATTGGTGAGAAAGCTTCTCCATGTGGTTAACACATCCTTCCTCCCTCATACTACTTCTATCCTTTTTATGCTATCAGGAATCACACTGGCTAGAGCGCCCCTAGTGACAAGATTAAATATTGCATGTGCAGAACGCTAATAGGACAAATGTAACTGTAAAACTGTTACAATTTAATTGCTTATTTTTAAAACACAATTCACAATCATATTTTATCTAATTACACAATGATGATTCGTAGACATTATAGACATTAGGGTTGTGCCGATGGACGATATCATCGTCCATAGTGATGGCTGACCAACATCACGATGTAGAGCCACCATCGTGATGCCACGCCCCCTTTTGCGAGTCTTGCTAGTGTGACTCACTAATCCTAGTCTCTTCTGTAGTTAACCTAAAAACTTTGCAGGGATTTCTCTGTAAATTAAATTGAGAATATAACTAATGCATATATGCTATTTTAAATACTGTAGTATATGCCAGAGACGTGACGTGTTAGTCTGTGAAAATACTGTGTCAGGCAGGCTACACAAATATTGATCTTGACATTGTTAGCTTCTTGTCTTTTTTTTACATGTCTTACACTGTACATTTAGATTAAGATATTTTATGTTGTAGGCTACAAGAAAATAGCCTTTATTAATTAATTATTAGTAGTTGTAGCGTCTCAGAAAATCTTGCTCATTGTCACATAGCTCTTGTATACACTGAAGCGGCAGTTTAAGATAAACCCAGACCAGCGAACCTCAAATCACTTTTGTCTGGTTAATACTTTTAAAGAAAAATTTCCTTGGCCATAAATCCATAATGTCAAATCAAATGAAAGAAACAAGGTGAATATGAATAACACACATTTATTAACATCACTCAGACCGAAACTCGGCATTAAAATTTCACTTATAATTAGCAGCACAATTAACTTCAGCACAGGCTACAAAATAAATTATGTTGTAATTTATATTGTAAATATTGAAATATTGTAAAGTGGTCATATGAACTACACAAATGAACGTTTAAAAAATAATATGCAAAATCGAATAGCTCCGCAACGGATGCCGAAACATGCGTAAAGAAGTCTAATATCTTTCACCATAGACCATGTTTAAATTTCGATGTTTCTGGCCAGAAATACCAACATATTCACTTTATCTGGTTTTAATAAGCTGCGGATTGGAGTAACTACACTACCCGCTGTGCTGAAGACCCGCTCTGATGGAGTACTGGTAGCACATATGCACAGATATTTCCGTGCTAATCTTGCCATGAACGGAAACATTTTGTCGTTCGTTTTCCACCAAGTCAGCGGGTCCTCTTCCCCATCAATGGCCATTTCCTGCAGGTACATGGTCATTTCTGCCTCGACCTTTTGCTCATCAGTGAGTAAAATAACGAAATTATAGTTTTTAAGTGGAAAATAGTATTTATGTAAAGAGAGATATTAAAATAAAAAGTGCACAACTCTTCTTAAGTGAAAGCTAAAAAAAAAAAAAATGCTTCACCTGTCGTGCAACCTACTGATAAAGCGCAGACGAGTCATTAGTTGGGTTAGTAAAATAACGAAATTATAATTTTTCATATAATTTTTGAAAATTATATGAAATTATATAATCCCCCAACCCCCGCCCCACCGACGATATCATCGTCCATCGCGATGTTTTACTGTTACCATCGTCAACTGCCAATTTAGGGGACATCGCCCAACCCTAATTAGTAAGGCTGTAACGATATGCAATATGAAATCGAAATCGCGATACGCAGGTCCACGATCCTGTATCGCAATGTGAGAAGGCAGAATCGCGATCGACACACCCCTTCCAACTCCCAGATTTATCCTTCCTGTCCAGATCCAATGCTACCACATCTTTAAATTACTATTAGTATTATTTGAAGTTAACATTATAAAATACGTAGACCTACACCACAAAACTAGTTGAGGATAAATTAAAAATTTATAAATTTAATAAATTTAATTTTATCTGTAAGCGTCCTCCAATTGCATGTGCTACCTTAACCTTTTTCATGTGACGCGTCACGTGAGCTAGTTGAAGAACGTGAGGAAACATGGCAACAAACCCAGACATCGCGGACCCTCCTAATACTTTTAAGTCAGCAGTATGGCAACACTTCGGCTACCCGGTGGAGAACAAGGATGGCAATCGTGTTGTCGACAAGACCCACACAATTTGCCGTAAGTGTTTCAAGAAGCTTCCCCAACCGGCCGGCAACACAACCAACATGCAGATGCATATCTTAAGGCACCATCCCGACATCAGTTTAGCTCGTCCACAGAAAACAACCCAACAGCAGCAGCCTACACTGCCTAGTTTATTCCAAGAAAAGTTTCCAGCCAATTCAGATCGAGCACAAAAAATTACTGATGCAATTGGAATTTTGATGTCACTGGATATGCGCCCTTTTCGGTAGTTGAAAACGAGGGATTCAAGTATTTACTTAGTGTGCTCGAGCCCCGTTATGCATTACCAAGCCGGGCGCATTTCTCTCAAAATGTGCTACCAAAACTTCTGGAGAAAACAAAGGCTAAGGTGGAGGAAGGGTTGAGTACTGCTGAATCCATCGCAATCACCACCGATGGATGGACGTCCCGTGCCACAGACAGCTATATGACCATAACCGCACACTATATTACGGCCGACTGGCAAATAGCAAACCCCGTCCTCCAAACACACGCTGTGTATGAGAGCCATACAAGCGACCATTTATCGGAAATACTTAGAGGCTGTGATAGATTGGAAAATCAGCAGAACAAACGTCCCTGTTCCCGTGACAACAGACAACGCCAGAAATATTGCCAATGCTGTCGAAGCGGCCGGATTTTCACCGCATATACGATGCTTTGCTCACACTGTTAATCTGGCTGCGCAGAGAGGGATGGGCGTTCCACACTTGTCCCGACTCCTCGGCAGAGTGAGGAAAGTGGTCACGTTTTTCCACCGCAGCACAACAGCTGCAGCTGTGTTGAAGGAGAAACAGGTGATGCTACAGCTGCCCTTACACAAGCTGGTCCAGGATGTGGCTACTAGGTGGAACTCAAGCCACGACATGCTCGAACGCTACCTTGAGCAGCAGGCTGCAGTTTTCTCTACATTAACAGACAAGAGTGTCAAGAAGAACATTAAAGACATCGTCACTCTGTCTGATGATGATGTGAAACTAGCTGAGGACGTGGTGCAGGTTCTTAAACCTTTGAAAACTGTGACTACCCTCATGAGCACTGAGCAGATGCCAACTATTTCAATGATCGTGCCATTGAAACACAGAATCCTGGCCTCCATGAAGCACAGTGTCTCTGACTCAACAGTAGTGAAAGACATCAAAGCTGCTATTGCACATGACTTTGAGGACAGATACCCTGATTCGGATAGGGCACTAATTCAGTTTCATCATATGAGCACTGTACTTGACCCCCGTTTCAAATCTCTACCTTTCCTTGATGAGACCACCCATAACACAATCTTCAAGAGTCTGACTGAGAGAATTCTGGAAGATTGTTCACAGACTGTTCAGGTATTTGATTGTTTAAATATTAATATATTAAATAAAGTGCTGTGTAAATCAGTTAGGCCTATTTAATTAAAGTCAGTATTTAAATATAGTCAGATAAAAAATACTTAACTTTATTAAACTAACTTTATTCATGTAATTGTCCTGGATTTCATATCCTCCACTGTATCTAACATTATGTTGCAATTGTGTAATGGATTTTGTCTGTTAGGCCCAGACTTCAACGGAAGAGCAATCAGAGACAGCCTCAAGCTGCAGTAACTGTCCTCCTCCAGCCAAAAGAGCACCAATGATGGCTGAACTGTTTGGAGACTTCTTTCCAATGGAACAGGCATCGTCATCATCCAAGCCTTTGTCTGCAGTGGTGGATGAGGAGGTGCAGCATTACAGAGCAGTGCAGAGCATCTCATTGGAGTCAAATCCACTTATGTGGTGGAAGGACAACCAGAACCAGTTCCCCCATTTAGCCAAGTTCGCTAAAATGTACCTTGGAATCCCAGCCACATCTGTCCCCAGTGAGAGAGTGTTTTCCACTGCAGGGGACATTGTCACAGCACAGAGAGCAAGCCTCTCACCAGACAATGTGGACATGATGGTGTTTCTGAAGAAGAATTTTCAACTCCCTTAAATCAAATCCACAACGAGTTTGGTTTTCTTAAGAGAAAGAAGTTGTTTATTTGTTTAATGTTTACTTACTTGATTTGTGGTTTACAGCACAGACAGTAAGCCTCAGTTACCTCAGTGTGAAAAAACAGAAACCATTTAATTTTCTTTGTAAATGTAAGACTGATTGAAGAAGACTTTTCAACATGCTTGAATCATCTCCTCTATGGACTTTAGTTCTGTTTGTTTTTCAACAGTATTTTGTTACAAAGAAAACAGAAGTGTTATAGCTTTGGCTATATAATTTATTTTACTTAGGTATATTGTTAATAATTATATGCATAGTTAATATTGTTATTTGGTGTTCAGTTTATACAGGTTTTTCAAATGTTATTTAATAAAAATATATATTTTTCCTCAAAATATCTTTTGAACTGTTTTGTCCCCACCCCTCCGCCGCCCCACCATCCCATATCGAGGTTTGTATCGTATCGTGGGTCAAAAATCGTGATACGAACCGAATCGTGGGTTTGGTGTATCGTTACAGCCCTGCGTAATAGACATTACAGTTTTATCGTCTGTTAATGCTGATCTTCTGTAAAGCTGCTTTGAAACGATGTGTGTTGTGAAAGGCGCTATACAAATAACAATGACTTAACTATTTACCTGTATTTAGGTATTTCCTCCAGTTTCTTGTCAGCACTGATTCGATGAACTAGATCAGACTGTTCATTGTCATGAGGAGCCAAAATCACATAGAGTACAACACTCTTTAGAGCCTGAAAGAAACATCAGAACATTAAAGAGAGAATTTCAGTTTTAATGGCCCTACATGGCAATTGAAGGCCAAGTTTCTTTGGCTACGTTTACACTGCAAAGCTTAATGCAAAGATTCAATCTTTTGACCGTATACGTCCAGCCTGTTTACATTCGCTGAAAACAATACTCGTATCACTTTACATTAATCACCCACCCAAACTCGAAGTATTGCATTACTGATCACTTTCACTTATGAGCGCCACAGTTCACCCTCGGGTTTTGAATGGCCTTGTGCCATTTAATATTTTCAAAAGTCGGCAAAATTGCACACGATTGCAATTAATTAGGCAAAAAAGGCAAAAGTGACTCTTAACTGCTGCCATGATAATCATGGCTTTAACGATTTCAACATCGGTCAGATGAGAAGTAGGTAAATCACGCTGTAATTTTTTTTACCGGCACAGGAACGCGCAGTCCATAAGTGAGTCCGGAAAAAGGTCAGGAAAAATGACTGACATTGGGATTAAAATTACAGAGCTCTGGTAATTATTACATTACTCAACAGGCCCTTATACAACTAATCCTGCACAAATAGGGCTAGAAGTCAGGAGTGATGGGACAAAGTCCACACGTTTGATGACAGGGAGTGGGTACAAAACTTGCACAAAAATTCAAATCTTCTCTTGTTTAGGCGTGAGTACTTACAGGCACGTCTGCTTCATAAGGACATGGCATTAAGAAAAGCCATGTGGAATCAGATATATGCGATTAGATGTAGCTCAGATGTCCAGATATCCAATATGTTATTGATTTAAAACCACATTTGAAAGTAGCTCAGATCGGATGTGGAAAAATCCAAACTCGTGTGGTTTATTCTTTTTACACATGTGCAATGATATCCGATCTGTGTCAGATGAGAGTATAAAAATCTGATTTTTTTGTGACAGTGTAAACACAGCCTTTGTTCCACTGAGGTCAAGGTTAAAACGGAGCGGCCACAAATTTGAATATTGACAGGATGAGGTACCTGCTGCCATTTAGCGCTGTCCTCTAGGATACATGGAGTGTCATAAATGGCCCGGTAATGTTTGCATATGGACAGGTAAGAGCCCTCATGCTGGTCAACTTGAATCATCAGGTTGTAATATTTCAATTTTAACTCCTAGACATAAAAAAAATAAACAAAGTGTAAAAAATTAAAGACCACCCCACAAGATAATGAATTGAGAATGAATCAAGAGGAAAAAAAGACCTCAGCGCCCTCCTCCTGGAAGAACTTGGTGTTAATCTTTTTGCTGATGATCTGTGTGCGGATGTAGTCCTTCACAGCAATGCACAGCCTCATCTGCTCCAGAATGAACTCCACCTTCTCCTTCTTCTCCATTGAGCCATACGTCTCCACCTGCAGGGAGAGAGAGCAGATCATGTCGCTCAACTCTGTGCACCCAAAGCTTGAAGAGCCCACCAAAAGAAAGTAAAGATTAAATGTATGAGAAGGCAGAGCACAGACTCACCTGAAGTTCCTGCAGAATGGATGCAGCCTCTTTCACATCCCCATTCTTTTCATTGATTTGGGCCAGTGTTTTAGTCAGCCTGGCACGCTCAATCTCCACATATATCTACAACAACAGTCATAAGCACTATGAATTTGATTACAACTACAAATCCAAGCATGAGATCATAATCAGAGTAGTGAGCTCATAAAAATAGATTGGGTAAAAAGATGAAGTTATAAACAGAAGTGACCTTTCCAGCTGTGACGGTGCGTAGCGTGTCAATGAGTTGGAGTTTGACTGACAGGTCACTCAGAGCATCCACATATGTGTAACATTCCTGCACCATCTTTGCAACTGCCTGTACAGGGAAATCAAGATATTTTCACCTCTTACTAAGGAAACCAATAAGAGAGCATCTTGTGCCGATTAGGATACACATACGTGAGATCAGCAGTTTTTACCTCTTCCATTGCATCGCTCAGTAAACCATCTATAATACAAACATTTACATCTGATGTTGAAGTTGTATATTTTACAACATTTTCAGCCCATTGTGTTGTCCTACAGTTACATCACAATTGCTGTCCTGGTTTATTATTGTTCCTGTCCTTCTATTCAAACCCTTCTTTTCTCCTTTTCACGGTCTCCGACACTCACATGCAACTTTCATATTTCTCTCCCTAGTGAGAGTCGTGATGAACCGTCGGTATGATCGAAATTGATTTGATTCCTTAAGGGAGAAGCTACCAAAAGTTAACCTCAGAATGACATACTGTTTTTGTTGATCAGATGAATAAATTGAATAACGTTCATGATTAATATTTACTTGGTATTTATTATTAATATTGTTTTTAGTGTTATGATAATTAACTGCAACACCAACAATAATTCAGCAAATTGAAAGCAATAATTCACAGATGTGATCTTAGATATGTAGGGTTAGCGTGTGCAGAACTTAATGACACATTTAATCACGCAAGAAATTTGTTTTGTGATATATTTGCAATGTAAACATTCATTTCTGACTTCTACATTCATATTTGTCCAAAATACAGAAGTAGCAGTCATTTAGAATAAAGTTTAGGTCAAAATTGATATTTATCACTTTACACTAATGGTTTGGAATGAATACATCATATCCGGTCGGGCAGTCGCATACTATCTAGTCACACGAGTTGAAACGCAACACAACCGAACAGGTCACATCGGGAGATAGTTGGAACCCCGTGCAACTCTCCATTGGAAATTAATCACTTCCAGCCTATCAGCTGTCATTTGTAGTATTAATTTTGTTTGCAATTTTTGTATTTAGTCTTAGTCCTGTCAAATGTCCTCGTTAGTTTTTATCATATTTATTCAAGCTTATCCTGTTTATTTTAGACAAGTTTTAGTTGACTAATAGTCTGGGGATTTTAATCTTCTCTTATTTGTCACATTTACACAGTGCGATACTTGGATTTCTTGATGTTTCACCTGTGTAAATCATTGCTAAGATTTTAACTTAACACAAACCCTGAGTATCCAGAAAAAGTCAATTCTACACACTCAAAACTAGGTGGTATTATACTCACAAAGTACTGTGACAGGCATAATATGCAGGCATATTACTGCAGACACCTTTTTGAGGTATGTTTTTGTAGGCAATTAGTTTTTATAACATAAAAATTCATTTTGATGGTAATGTGAAGGACAAATAAACACAGCATTGTCACCATGCCGAATACACAAGTCATTAGTATTTACTCAATCTTACATTACCTTTGCCACTCATTTTCAGCTCTTTCACAACAATTTGCTAGCCTATTAGCTTAATGAGTTCAGCTATAAAACACAGCCTACATAATGTAACGCCACCCCCTTGTCTTAATATAGCTTATTACGTTGTCTAATATAGTTGTCTTAATATAACAAAACAAAACTAACATTACCACCAAGACGTTAACCGACCTAAATTTCTATGTGGTTAGCCTTCATATCATCGTCTCTTTCTCCCAAGTCCAAACAGTTCCTGACATTATTTAACGAACTTTAGTTTTCTGTGAACTATTTGAGAGGTACTCCTCACTGTGCTTGCTGTCATCTTATATGTCATTACATATCATCCTGACATGCAGCACCGGAAACTGCTGCTCATGTCATCCAATGAACAGGATATTTGGATTGTAATTCCGAAAAAAAAAAAAAAAGACTATAATATTTTGAACATTTTTCGTCATAGTTTTCAGTAATGAAATTAACACTAGTCGGATGCAGTGAAAAGACGGCTTTAACTGTTGCCTGATGCGAGTGGCATCACCAAGGCCTAAACAACAAACAAACATTGGCCCATTTCAGCATAGATTATATGTTTTCGGCTCAGATCAGCATGGATTGCTAATGACTCAGTAAATACATGGTTCAATCTTTGCAAAGGAACGGTTATTGAATGAGCATTATAAAAGATGGGGCAGTTAAAAACTCTATTGGACCCGAAACACTGTAAATAAACAGACTAATTCAAGAGTATTTCAAATGCCATGACTGTTTTATAATTACGTTTTACCTTTACAAAGTACTTCATGCAACCAGTTTAATATTTTGTCCATCATATCATCTAACAAATGCAACTTCTCACATGCCCACTAAATTCATCACACTCATCTGAGAACCGGATTATTAATTCATTGTGAAGAGGGTTATATCAGATATCCACAGTCGCTAATGTTAATGAATGAATAGAATACAACAGGTATATTGTTTTACTCACAGACTAAAATCTGTTTATTTGAGGACAGCAGAGTTACAGATGTTTTAGAAAGACGTGGCTTACACGTCACATTTCTTTCATGAAACATAAACAGAATATGAGAAACTGTTACACACGATTACTTAAAGAAAATTCTCCCGTTTAAAACAAGGCCAAAAACACGGTACATAGCTGAATCGTTGTCATTAAGATCGCATGGGTGTCTGAATTGAGATCGCAACCTTTTAATGATTAATCGTGCAGATCTAGGGAGTACTGATTATGCTGTGTACATATACACCACTAAGGTTTTTGCTGCTCACCTCTGGCCACTACATTAAACAAAATCCTGAAAGCACCACTGTCTGATGTTAGTGTAGATGTGTTTCTAATGTCAGGCTGGAACAGGTGGCTGTGGCACCCTGATCCATTACAGTATTCCTACCTGCTTCAACTGGCTCCTTCTCTTAGACAGCAGCATGATGTTTTCATTCAAGGCATCCCAGTCTTTGGCTTCATAGCACATCTGAACTATAGCCACCAAGATCCTGGAGGTGGACACCATATCTGAAGCCTGGACAAAAGTGACAACACAAATACAGGAATTAGAGCATTTTAAGACGGAAAATGTCAAAACACCATACACACAAGTATAGTGAGACACTAACGGTTCTTGTTTGCTTCTCTAGTGACAGCAGACTCTCAATGGCCTCCTGAAGTCTGCCCTCCTGGAAAAGAGAAACAGACCATCAATTTCCATCACAAAACTTTTGTTAAAGCTCAGATAATAGTACAGTTAACAGGAACACTATTTATCTAGAATAAGAAATAATGAAACAGTCAAGTTCAAATTCCTAAGTTTATTATATATACACACTATATAACATTAATTATATAAAGACATTATTTCAGGCTGGGGAAAAAAAAAAATCAACAACATGTCATTGGGCCGTATGAGATACAGCCAATTAAGAGTAGAATTTTATTTTTAAGTGTGTAAAAATTATATGACAGACATAATTTTGCTGTTATTCCAATGTGATTCATAAAGGTTTAGAAGATTTAATCTCCATTCTTAAATTATTTAAGAGAGCTGGAGATGTATGCCAGTGGTTCCCAAACTGGGTGCTGCCAGGACATGCTAGGGGTGCTCAGCTCAAAATTTTAATAGTCGGCAGTAAAAGTACTGACTCAGTTCTGTACCCACACGTGGTTTGTCTACAGCCGGAAGCTTTTTAAAAGCTCCCATGTGTACAGTGTGTGTGTACTCTCTATAGAGTGCTTGTTTCTCGTGGTTTTTGTTTCTCAAACAACAATAATGACAAGAAAAAGAGAAAAGGACTCAATATCATTGGGTGGATAACTTCAGAAGCTTTAAGCCCAATAAATGCCAATAACAGGTCTGCTTTTCAGTCAAACTCGGACTGTATTCAATCTTTATTCATGTATATCGAACAATCACACAGTACATTTAAGTTTATTATTATTTTTAATTTAATTACTTTTTTAATGTTTATATCACTTTTTTAAATGATTAATTGCTTTTCCTAAAAAGCTATGTTAAATCTGTTCTCTATTTTATTACTAGCACTAATATAAAAATAAATGTTTAGGAGGGACACTTGACAGCTACATTTAGATTACATTTGTTACTTATTTACACCAATATTAACCTTTTTAAATAAAGGAGTGTTTTCAATTATTAAGCTATATTAATTGTGATCGAGCTAATACCAGTGATCAGTCTTTTGTGCAAAATACCGTAAAGGCTCATCTTCTAAATAACACTACATCAAATAAGACCGCAATTTATTACACCAGCATCATGTCAATACGATTTCACGACGATCCCGTTTGTAACGCTTAACAATAGTTCACTCATGATAAACATTTAATAACTTGATCTTCAGAAACTGTGCTGGTGTAAAAGCACACACACGGTACTCGAATTTAACAGCATTGTGTCCAAAATAACGCCCATCTGTGGAACTCTACATTGGCAAACGATTGTTTCTTTTAACGCATACACATTTTTAATCTGTAGTAAAATTAAATCAAACAATTTCATGATTATCTGATTAGATGAGGGTTAGCTTTAGCACATAGCATGACTCAGCTGCTCATTCACACTTACTCTGGCCATTTTCTCACATTCAGGCAGACGCTGATCTACAGTGGCACTGTAGTCGACCTCCATTTTCACTATCCGTCCATCTGACCGCTCAGCTCTGTCTTCGGACATTATTACTGCTTATAAACGGGTGCGTTTATAGAAAATTTTTTAACTAGACTTCGAACAGCTCGCTGTCTTTTAGCTCGCTGTCTTTTAGCTCTTCTTCACGCGGGTTATATGGTGCTTCATGTTTATTGGAGGATTATTGCCCCCTACCGAGCGGCTCCAGCACTGCCCCAGTCTCCCGCCACATACCAGCTCTACACATTAACGTACACCCTAACCATAAACTCACGCAACACGCCAGCCCTACGCCCTAACCCTAAACCCAGTGGTTTAGTTAGTGCTGTAGTCTAGTTTTTTGTTGTGAGTATACAGTGATTTTTACCTCCCAGCCTCATATTCACCAGTCCCAGAGGGACACCCCAAAAGCACCACCACCACACTCACTAATGCATACAGTATCCATCTACATGTCATTGAGAGCATTCTGAAAGACTGCTTATGTGTTATCAACATGTCAATTTATTATAAGCAACACAAGACTTTAACAGCCAATCACATTTACAGCTGGGGAGCCCGGACTGATTTTCTACTGTTTAGTGTTTATCACACCATCTAGCTCAGCCAGTTAAGAGCTTTAGCCTTAGATGTTATATGAATATGGTCCCTGGAGCACAGGTTTTATCAGCTGGCAATTTTCAATGCACATGTAAGTGTGCAAGTTGCAACTGTTATTAACAAAAATGGTAAGCTGAGACTTTTTTCTGTGAGGAAAACACGACTAAATAGCATCATCGTACAAGTGTTTTTTATCTATATTAGCAATAACATCTGCTGAACAGGACCAAATGTACTCAAAAGTGTTTAATAAACTGTTTACAATCTTCAAACCATGACTAACAAATGCATGAAAAGCAGGTGAAAGGAGAAACATGTTTGCGGCAGGGCGAAGGGCGGGCCCGGGTCGTGATTATACACGGCAGTCACTTATTTCCAGGGGTTTCAGTACAGTGTAAAAATGTGACGTGGTAGTGTAGGCGTTCTCCTAATTCAAAATTTGCATAGGTCTGTCAAGGTTCAGAAAGAAGAGGACTCAATTGCAGGGTACACCACAGTTTATTGGGAAATTGACAAGCACGAGCCGGACAGGACGAGGTCCACAGATAGTAACGGCCTCAGGGAACGTAGACTAGGTCCATCAGACGGTAACTCCCAGCCAAGAGAAGTCTGCATAAGAGGTCAATGATGATGGCAAATGAGACGGGGGAAGCAACGGGCAGTGTTTGCAGGTGAGGCGCAGCGAGGGGGAAGGTGTTTGGACTCAAGATGGCGCCGAGTATGGCTGCTGCGTTGCGAGCTCCGTTACAACACTGCGGTTTATTGTTTGTTTTGTTTACAGTTCTTTGTTTTTTTTGTCTTGGATGTTGTCTGCCTTATTGTTTACGACAGCCAAACGCTTTTGTCTGGGCTGCCCGGCCCCGGAAACGCAGAAGGAAAAGAGGAAAATGAGCCGGCGTTCTCATCAGAGTAAGACGTCGTGCAAATCGACCCCCGCTACCCAGTATACTACTGGCAAATGTTCAGTCTCTGGACAACAAGCTCTGCGAGCTGAGAGCGCGGATCTCTTTCCAACGAGAGACGAGAGATTGCTGTGTTATCTGCCTTACAGAAACCTGGCTGGCTGCGGAGATTCCAGACTCGGCCATCTAAATCACGGGCTTTTCCGTGCACCGAGCGGACAGAGCGAAAGACCTCTCTGGTAAAAGCAGAGGTGGAGGTGTATGTTTTATGACCAACAAATCATGGTGTGATCAGAGGAACGTACATTTCATCAAGTCTTTCTGCTCTCCTGACCTGGAATATCTCATGCTTCTGTGTCGACCATTCTGGCTGCCGAGGGAATTCACAGCGGTCATCATCACTCCTGTGTACATCCCCCCCCACAAGCCGACACAGACCGGGCACTCAGGGAACTGTATGGGAGTATAAGTGAGCAGGAAACTGCGCACCCTGAGGCTGCGTTCATTGTTACCGGGGACTTTAACAAAGCCAACTTCAAAACAATCGCTCCAAAATACCACCAACACATAAAGTTCAACACATGAGGGGACCGGGTTTTAGATCATTGTTACTCTCCTTTCCGGGATGGCTACAAATCCCTCCCCCGCCCCCGATTTGGCAAATCGGACCACTCTTCCGTTCTGCTTTTGCCCGCTTACAAGCAGAAGCTGAAACGGGAAGCACCCACCCTCAGAACGATCCAGTGCTGGTCGGACCAATCAGACTCTGCGCTACAAGACTGTTTTGATCACGCGGACTGGGAGATGTTCCGGTCCGCCTCTGATGACGACATCGAGGTTTACGCTGACAGCGTAACGTGTTTCATCAGGAAGTGCGTAGAGGATGTTGTTCCGACCAAAACAATACGGATATACCCCAACCAGAAACCATGGGTTAACGGCGAGGTTCGTGCGGCACTCAATGCGTGGTCCTTCGCTTTTAATTCTTCTAACACGGAGGAGCGTAAACAAGCCAGTTATGCCCTCCGTAACACCATCAGTGAAGCCAAACGCCAGTACAGGCACAAACTTGAAGGTCAGTTCAACACCACTGACTCTAGAAGCATGTGGCAGGGAATTAATACCATCACAGACTACAAACGGAATAAAGACTGCATCTCTCCCGGACGAACTTAATACATTTTATGCTCATTTTGAGGACAGTAACACTGCCCTCGCGAAGAGAGCACTCGCTGCTGACGCTACAGAGGTTGATTCACTCTCCGTCTCTGTTGTGACGGGTGAACATCCGTAAAGCAGCGGGCCCAGACGGCCGCGTCATCAGAGCGTGCGCGAATCAACTGGCTGGTGTTTTTACGGACATTTTCAATCTGTCCCTCTCCCTGTCTGTAGTCCCCACATGCTTCAAAACATCAACCATTGTGCCTGTACCGAAGCAAGCCACAATCACTTGCTTAAATGACTGGCGTCCTGTTGCTCTGACCCCCATCATCAGCAAATGCTTTGAAAGGTTAATCAGAGATTACATCTGCTCTGTTCTGCCCCCCTCTTTGGACCCATTGCAGTTTGCCTACCACAACAACCGCTCTACTGATGATGCCATTGCATCTACACTACACACTGCTCTCTCCCATCTGGAAAAAAGGAACACATATGTGAGAATGCTGTTTGTAGACTACAGCTCAGCATTCAACACCATAGTGCCCTCCAAGCTTGATATGAAACTCCGGGCTCTGGGCTTAAATGGCTCGCTGTGCAGCTGGATCCTGGATTTCCTGTCAGGCAGACGTCAGGTGGTTAGAATGGGCAGCAACATCTCCTCATCACTGACCCTCAACACTGGAGCCCCGCAGGGCTGTGTTCTCAGCCCCTACTGTATTCCCTATACACGCATGACTGTGTGGCAACACATAGCTCCAATGCCATCATTAAGTTTGCTGACGATACGACGGTGGTAGGTCTGATCACTGACAATGATGAAAGAGCCTACAGAGAGGAGGTGCACACTCTGACATGCTGGTGTCAGGAGCACAACCTCTCCCTCAACGTCAGTAAAACCAAGGAGCTTGTGGTGGATTTCAGGAGGAAAGACGGAGAACACAGCCCCATCACCATTAATGGAGCACCGGTAGAGAGAGTCAGCAGTTTCAAGTTCCTCGGTGTCCACATCACTGAAGAACTCACATGGTCCGTCCACACTGAGGCCGTTGTGAAGAAGGCTCACCAGCGCCTCTTCTTCCTGAGACGGCTGAGGAAGTTTGGAATGAACCACCACATCCTCACACGGTTCTACACCAGTACTGTAGAGAGCATCCTGACTGGCTGCATCACTGCCTGGTACGGCAATAGCACCGCCCACAACTGCAAAGCCCTGCAAAGGGTGGTGCGAACTGCCAGAAACATCATCGGAGGTGAGCTTCCCTCCCTCCAGGACATATACACAAGGCGGTGTGTGAAAAAAGCTCGGAGGATCATCAGAGACTCCAGCCACCCGAGTCATGGTCTGTTCTCATGGTCTATTATTATTATAATACTTTATTATCCCATTCCTGGGAAATTTGTCTTGGACCGCATGACACGGCCAGTGCACAACATCAATCACACACACAACACAATGCATACAACAACATGCAATATTAAGCAATAACACATTTCTATGAATTATATATATATATATAAAAAAATAAAAATAAAAAAAAAATAGCATACTACATCAATTAAAAAAAAAATCTCTATTTAAAAGTTTGATCGCAGTTGGAACAAAAGAGTTTTTATAACGATTAGATTTGCACATCAAGACCCTGAATCTTCTCCCTGATGGTAGCAATTTAAAATACTTGTATAAAATATGTGTATCATCAGAGACAATTCTTTTAGCTTTCCTTGAAATAGATGCCTCGTACAGTTCTGGTATGGTTCGTTTTTCCTCCCACCCTATGATTTTTTGAGCTGAATGCACCAGTCGTGCTAGTTTTGATTTAGATTGAACAGTCAGATTTATATATATATATACACTCACCTAAAGGATTATTAGGAACACCTGTTCAATTTCTCATTAATGCAATTATCTAATCTACCAATCACATGGCAGTTGCTTCAATGCATTTAGGGGTGTGGTCCTGGTCAAGACAATCTCCTGAACTCCAAACTGAATGTCAGAATGGGAAAGAAAGGTGATTTAAGCAATTTTGAGCGTGGCATGGTTGTTGGTGCCAGACGGGCCAGTCTGAGTATTTCACAATCTGCTCAGTTACTGGGATTTTCACGTACAACCATTTCTAGGGTTTACAAAGAATGGTGTGAAAAGGGAAAAACATCCAGTATGTGGCAGTCCTGTGGGCGAAAATGCCTTGTTGACGCTAGAGGTCAGAGGAGACTGGGCCGACTGATTCAAGCTGATAGAAGAGCAACTTTGCCTGAAATAACCACTCGTTACAACCGAGGTATGCAGCAAAGCATTTGTGAAGCCACAACATGCACAACCTTGAGGTGGATGGGCTACAACAGCAGAAGACCCCACCGGGTACCACTCATCTCCACTACAAATAGGAAAAAGAGGCTACAATTTGCAAGAGCTCACCAAAATTGGACAGTTGAAGACTGGAAAAATGTTGCCTGGTCTGATGAGTCTCGATTTCTGTTGAGACATTCAGATGGTAGAGTCAGAATTTGGCGTAAACAGAATGAGAACATGGATCCATCATCCCTTGTTACCACTGTGCAGGCTGGTGGTGGTGGTGTAATGGTGTGGGGGATGTTTTCTTGGCACACTTTAGGCCCCTTAGTGCCAATTGGGCATCGTTTAAATGCTACGGCCTACCTGAGCATTGTTTCTGACCATGTCCATCCCTTTATGGCCACCATGTACCCATCCTCTGATGGCTACTTCCAGCAGGATAATGCACCATGTCACAAAGCTCGAATCATTTCAAATTGGTTTCTTGAACATGACAATGAGTTCACTGTACTAAAATGGCCCCCACAGTCACCAGATCTCAACCCAATAGACCATCTTTGGGATGTGGTGGAACGGGAGCTTCGTGCCCTGGATATGCATCCCACAAATCTCCATCAACTGCAAGATGCTAT